>NW_015662957.1:260831-335366 GCF_001515625.1 Sinocyclocheilus rhinocerous
GATCGAGTCCAGCCCGGGGTAGTCACATGTGGTTGCCGCAAGCCCGCCGGCCTCCGCTCACGCAAGCCGGCTCTTTTGGAAGGACACGACTAGAAATCAGTAGTTAAGTTGTATTTACAACACTGTTCCAGAACATTCATATGTGGAAAATAATGTTTTTTTTTTTACCTTAAACCGCATAAACACATTTCATTACACCAAATACACAAAATAATGTTCTTTTTAGCAACATCATATGACCCCTTTAAAATACCTTGAATGTTTAAATTGGCAAAGAAACACGTACAAGTGATAAACTTTAACTCTATGATGGTTAAACCTTTGCAAGTAATCCGCGAATCATGTGCCAAATCGTGTACATTTGATACTATTGAGATAAAACTTAAATGCTTCAAGCTGGAAATATTTTGATCAATAATATTAAATATTTTCACTAACAATATCGCTCCATAGATGCGTTAGTGGGAATTTGATATTAGCTTCATTGTGAGCCAATGTAATCTGCACAAGTGGTATTGATATAATAATATTAGTTTTATATCGCATTCATCTAAAAGACACATTGAGCAAAACCAGTCCTGCTAGGATCTCGGTGGGTAGTCAGGAAAAGACCAACAAAAGATTCCAGTGTGCTCCTCAAGAAAAAGAGGCCTAATTACCTGTCTGTACCAACCACAAACTCAAAAGACAACAGCAGCATTAAGTGAAGGGAAAACAAATCAGAAGGAAATTAGTGAAAGCGTAATTGGAGGGAAAGAGGGGAAAAATTAATAACAGAATGATGATCTATGTAATCGTCCCTAGATAGGTCAGCTGTGGTATTGTGGTCAGGCTGGAACACTTGTGCTTATGTGAAACCTCAAAGAGTTTTCAAGAGCTCTTTAACATGTTCTTACAACAATCAGTGAGAAAGCACCTGCACTTTTCATCTCTTGCTGATCTGTGAAATTTCGACACATTAATTTTGAAGACAGAGTAGAATAATTTGTTGTCAAAATACAATACATTTAGCATCTAAGCAGACAAACAAGAGGAGGAGTAGGCTAGGTTAAAATCCTGTTTTGCACCCATGTATAGGTTGGCATTGTAAACATGGCAGTTTTAGATATTAGAGCATATATCGTCCTCCACCTGCAGGGACTCAGAGGTTAATACTTCTCTTGTGGTTCTCCTCTATCTCCATCAGGGATATGTAACACCAAGAGGGCAGTGTGGGTGTGTTCCAGGTGTATAATGTGGTATAAGTAATAAAGTTTTGGGGGTTTTGCTACCAAAATCTACCACAGTCTCTAGTATCTCATTGTTTGCATATAACGTAACAAGCCCGTGACAAAAACTACTCTTCGTTTTTGCAACAAGAGACTTCATAGCTCGTCTGTTGTTATCGCTCTAAAAAAAAATAAAAAAAGTATTTTGGCGCCATCTGGTGGCCGTAATGCCACTGTTTCACCTATTAACATATGAAAATTTTTTCACAGAATAAAAATGACACATTGATGTGAGTCTGACATAACAGATGTTTAATTGTATTTGGAGAAAGCAATATTTCAAAACATTGCAGACAGTTTTCCAAGGTCTGATAATGAGTCATATATTTTCTATTCTGTGGCATTGCCATAAGTTCAAAGTCAGATTGTGTGCAGTTTGTACTGTGTCATCACACTAGACACTACTTAAAGGCAATGCATGCTTGGATATCTCAACTGCAGCTTTGATTGTGGTGAAAACTTCGTTTTATGCAGAAGGACTGAATGAACAAGTGCTGATGATGTTCATGTCTTGGACACTGATCACAGCAGCACAAGTCTGCAGCATTTTGCTAATTTATTTATAATTTAGTATTATGCATGTAGCATTTAATTCAGAGAGTACATGGAATATTTGCACTTTTAAAAAATAATGTCACACCTTCATTTAAAATGAAGTAGCGAGGCAAAACATGATTAAATATGTTTAAAAAATGGAAAGAATTAGTGGACAGATACAGAACTTGAGATATTTTTTCATTAAACATTCAACCATAAGATAGTCATAGGGCACATTATTTAACTGTTTTATGCAGTGTCATTGGTTGATGACATGCTGTTGATTGAGATGTGAATTGTATTTTAGTGCAGCTCCTCGCACAAAAATACTTGTAAAGCTAGTAATTCCAGTTTTTTAACAAACACATAACCAGAGAAAACATTTCTTGGTTAAAGAGCACAGACTACATTCAAAACCTTAATAAAACAACTATATTTGTAGCATCTCCAGCAGAGACCTGACCTATAAAATAAACCTCATTTAAATACGGCAACCTACAAATCCTTGTCATTTTGTCCTGATGCTGCACACAAATACGTTTCTATAAAAATATTACATCACAAGCTTGAACTTTGTACAATATCCCATAGGACTATCATTCTTATTAAGAAAATGTGCAAGACAAAAAAAAAAAATTTCATTGTCATTAAAAATCTCTCATTAAGTGCATTCCTTTTAAGCCACAATGTGCACAAACTTACTTGTTATAATATATATACTGTTCCTCTAATCTCTGTCCCACTGATTCCCTGAAAGAAGCTTTTCTTCATTCGGATGACTGGCTACAGTCTGTGTTGTAATAGTTATGATTGTGAAAATGCATTGTTGCAAACAACACTGTATTGCAACACAAACTCTGTACTGAGGTTATCATCATTTGCACAACCCACATCGTGTCCAAAGTATAACAGATCACATTCAGTTCATGGAGAGGATCTCCTCTGCTCCGTCTTCAATAAGGCATCATCACTTAAAATAACTGAGCATATTTAAGTTATCAATATACGTATATCTCTTGATGATAAATTATAGGATTCATTGTAGTCACAGCAGTGGTGATTTGTCATGCAAGGGGCTGATGGGAAATGTAGTTCCGTCACCGAAAAAGCAAGCAGAAGGTGGGGAGTGGGAGAATCTAAAAGCAAAGTTTCATTTTCATGCAGGATTTTGGAAATTCGCCCATCTCATTCAGAAGCGGAAACAGTCATTAGCTTCGTCTGGGCAGTCAAAGTTGATTCCTTCACGCAAGGAGTCCTCAAAAAATAGAAAAAAAAAATGATCAAGGTAAAGTTAAACATAAGGAGAGTATTAGGATCTTTAAGTACCAGAATGCTTCCTTCAGAAACTATCTAGACCACTTCCCATTTTTTATTTAAAACAATTCAACTCTTTGAACTCTTAAGTGATCACTTATGCTCACAGTATATAAATGATACTTTCACTTGGTGTAACACTTGGTTTCACTTGGCTTTTGAAAGGGTAAATAGGTTTATCTGAAAAGATATAATGTCACAACCCTATGACAACTGGAAAACATGCGTCTACAGAGTTCTGCTTTAGAGCATTTGCATAATTCGGTCACTCATCACAATCAAGCCACAATCTACACATATAAAAACATGTGATTTAAACCTCTAACGTAAATGCAAGATAATCGAGAATCATCATACAATCATCACAACAGCACATGGTTTGTGACATCGCACATACACCGAAAACTACTTTCTAAAAATGCAATGGGGTGAAAAAGCTTTCAAACTCATGGGATACTCACAGATGACTGCCAACCACATGAGACTGTGAAAATAGAGGGAGAAGGATGAAGAGGAGGGGAGGAAGAAAGAGGAGAGACAAATATGGAGAACTGAGGCCCAAGGACAAATTGGCATGTTCAGAGACAGAGTAAAACATGGACATTACTGAAGCACATCACTTTGAAGAGATTTACCCCAAAATATGACGATTCTGTCATCATTTACTCACCCTCATGTCATTCCAAACCATATGACTTTTGTTCTTCTGCAGAACACAAAATGAGATGATATGCTGCTGTATCTATACAATGAAAGCTAATGGTGACCAGGGTCAGCTTGATCTGTGCATATTTCTCTCCTGATTCAGACAAGACAACTTTCTAAGTGGAAATGCAATATTATTATTTTTTAAAGTTATATTTATGGTCTTTTTTGCCTTTATTTGATAGGACAGTAGAGAGCAGACAGGAAAGACAAAAAACAAGCTCAGTCATGTGCATCTTGGATGAGCAAATCTTCAAGTTCATTGGGTGAACTATTCCAAATTTTACTAACCATTTTTGGTCACCATTCACATTCATTGTATGGAAAAGAGCAGATATGTTTTTCCTTTTATGTTCCATAGAAAGAAGTACATCATGCATCTTTGAAACAACCATGAGGTTGAGTAAATGATGACACAATTTTAATTTTGGGGTGCACATGAAACAAACTGGCAACGAGAAAATAATTCACTGATTCTGATCTGGTATTATAGAGAAAAAAGACTTCATAGAAAGTCTAAAAGAGAAGGAAAACAATTAGATGTTGTTGTTATAAAGTTAAGTAAGATAATGCCAATTAGTTAGCCGGTAACTGTTAGCTGGTAAGTTATGATTATTGTATGATCTGTGGTGAGCACCCATACAGAACAACAAAAAAGAATCCCAACCTGAACAAAGAGTTAGCAAAGAACAAAAAAAAAAAAAGAATGAGACTGCCAAACTGAAATCACTCATGCAGTTAGCACAATCAGTACTGGGTGTGACAATCAGGGGTGATTCAGAACACCAGGGTGAGGGTGGGTTAGTGTCAGGACATCACTGGGTCAATCGAGTCTGACACTAACTTGGCTTTGCTGAAGCAGCAGCGCCCCGTCTGGCGAGTCGGGGATGTGCAGGGTGGTGGGGGAGGGGGTGAGGGGCAGCCAGGGCCGGTTGCCAGCGCTGTAGAGGCGGGGCCGCTTAACCTGGTCATGACTGGAGAGGGGGGTGTAACTATTCCGCCTTAGCAGAGGGGCGGAGTCTCGTCTGACTTTC
Source organism: Sinocyclocheilus rhinocerous (assembly GCF_001515625.1). Lineage (NCBI taxonomy): Eukaryota > Metazoa > Chordata > Actinopteri > Cypriniformes > Cyprinidae > Sinocyclocheilus > Sinocyclocheilus rhinocerous. The sequence continues at coordinate 265,690 of NW_015662957.1, forward strand.
CCCTGGTTTGAGATGGGAGAGACTGGCTGGGTTAAAACAGAGACTGCCTACACACATAGCTCATCTTTAGAGAACTTTAGCACACATCTCAATAGCAAACAAGACACTTCAGTCTTCAGTCTCCACCAAACAATCAAGTGACATGCTAGCTGCAGGTATTCCCAAAGATAATCTATATTTATCCATATACAGACTAAAAAGTATAATAAATCACTCCAGTTTAACATTACAAAACATCAAACGTATCAATGCAGTGATGAAACACACATCACTAAAACACAATGTCGTTTAATGGAGCGTTCAACCCACGAATAAGCATAACTCACAACACAAACCCACAGTTACAATACAACACAGGCTGCTGGCACATCATAGCTAAAATTCACACACACACACACACACACTTGCGTTTGTGGTTTACGTGGACTCTCCATAGGCGTAATGGTTTTTATACTGTACAAACTGTATTTTCTATCGCCCTACACCTAAACCTACCCTTTACAGAAAACTACAGGCAATTTTTAAATTTCATAAAACACAGTTTTTTATGTTTTTTAAGCCTTTTGATTTACGGGGACACAGGAAGTGTCCTCATAAACCATGTTTACGTTGTAGTACCCATGTCATTAATTATACACATTTGTGTCCTCATAAACCATATATACCAGTACACACACACACACACACACACACACATGTATTTCACAAATGTACAATTATTATTCACAGTCAACAACATATAGAGGGGAGCGCTGAACCTCACTCTGATGAGGTGAATAAGCACAAGAGGAAGAAGATTTATGTTTAATCAAACCTTTTGATTGACAGTTTGATTAAACCACAGAGAACATAGCTTAAAGGGGTCATATGATGCGATTTCAATTTTTCCTTTCTCTTTGGAGTGTTACAAGCTCTTTGTGCATAAAGAAGATCTGTAAAGTTGCAAACACTAAAGTCTCAAAACAAAAGAGATATTCTTTATAAAAGTTAAGTTAACCACGCCTACCTAAAACGGCTCGTTCTAACACACCCCCACATACCTACGTCACGATCTCGGAAGATTTGCATAACGCTTCCCAAATGTTCACGCAAAGAGAGAAGGCATAACTTTTATTCTCGCTGTAGTATTGTTGACGCTGCAGCCATGTCCTGAAGACGCTGTGTGCTTCGTTGTGAAAGCGAAACTACTTTGTTTGACCTTCCAAAAGAGGACGATATCTGCTTCGTCATGCCTTGGATATCTGGCCAATCAGAGCACACCTCGCTTTTCAGACCGATTAGTTTTGTAAAAATCGACGCGTTTCAAAAAGGCGGGGCATAGAGGAGAAACAATAATGTACAGTATGTGGAAAATAATGTGTTTTTTGAACTTTAAACCGCATAAACACATTTCATTACACCAAATACACAAAATAATGTTCTTTTTAGCAGCATCATATGACCCCTTTAAAGGAATGTTATGGGTTAACAAGTTAAGCTGTTACCACAGACAAAACTTTTGACCCGTTATCGAGTTAAAAATAACCACAATTACATTTACAGCAATGCACTTAGAATCAGTGTTATTTTAGTAATATTTGTATGCCATTATAATATCACTAATATTTTGAATTAGCTTTTTTAGTTTTCAATTAGATTTTAGTTTGAGTAAATTTGCTATGCTTTATAATAGTTAATATATGTTTATATATATAATATACGTTTTAGGTACCAATAACGGCACTGCTTAGAATGAAAGTCGATTGGGCAAGTCATACTAGAAGGTTTAAAAGCACAGATGTGCAGCTTGTATTGTGGTTAAAGCACTTACATCAGTTTTTCTTTCCATGATAACCAAATGTGAAAGTTACTGTCTTTCCAGATTTGCAGTATTGAAGTAAGTGATTCTATTAAGCTAGTGTCATATTGTCAAGTATAATGTGCATGTAACATTATGCAGTGTCCCCATTGTAAGAAAATTTACTTTTTTATTCTATTTTGTTAATAAGGTTAGTCAAAATTATTTTCTGTGGTAACTGACAGCATGTCACAAATGCTGGTGATAGAGCTTAAGTTGTACTGAACCCAAAAAGCTGCTTTAACCAGGGAGTTCTCAGAGAAAAAACAACAAGCATCACAGACACCAACATGCAGTGATGAAATTGCAATTCCAGATCAAAATAAAAGCTATAAGATACCAAAAGGAAAACATAGCATGCTTTCAAAAACATTGCTGAAAAAAGACACAAATCTAAGAAATAAATGTGGCACCAATTATTTTAAAATGAATATTTAATGTTCTCCATTAATATTTCATACTGCAAGAGAGAACACCACAGAGACAGATGTGGACTCACCAGTGGTCTGTCCCGATGTGTATTCACTGCCTCCACATTCAGATAAAACATCTCCACTTTGCAGCCTAAAACATGAACCAGAATGATCTGTGAGCAGAAGTTTGGCTATGAACAAACGTGAGGAAACAACTGTCCAACACACCATAAGCAACCGGAGTGAGCTTCATGACAGTATGAAGGGGACATTTCAAATAGGGCAGATCATCTATGAGAGAAAAGAAAAATAATATAAATAGGTTTCAGTTGACAGTCTTAAACGTTACTGTGATGCATTGATCATTATTGTTACTTATTCTGCTCAGTTATCGGTATAACTGTCTGATATAGATGAGGTATGAGATTTTTGTGAGAATGATTAGCTAGAATGGGTGAAAAAAATTACAAAGCAATCAGTATTTTTTATGGATCTTTTAGAAGAATATTAAAGAAACAATACTACATGAAAATACATTGCTAAATATATAATGCATTTTATAATATAGATAATTACTGCATTATTATTGCATTAAATTGATCAAAAGTCACAATTTATGACATTTTTAAAAACTTTTTTTACATTATTTATTTTCCGGGGTGAGGCCAGTGAAAATATCAGAAGGGTAAGCAAAAATCTCATGGTCAGCAGGAAAAAAACTGTTGTTTTTAATATTTTTCATAAGTGAAAATGCATCTTGCCTCCACTCTTGTCCAAGAAATAGGCTAGTAGGCAGCGCATAACTGCCTGGTGGCAGATGACTAGTACATTGCCTTGTCTCTCAAGCTCCATAATCACAGGCTCTAGTCGCTGAACCAGGTCCTGATACGACTGTGAGAAAAGAGAGTCTTTTAAAATAGTTAGACCAGAAACCAACAAAAACCAAACAACCTACTCAACTATAGAGAGTGAGAAGGGACATACTTTGAAGAACTGCAACAAAGAGATACGTTCATGACGTGCTGTACCTCTCCTCCCGGGTATCTGTAGTGGTATTTATCCTGATCCCTTAAAGCAAACTCTTCTGGGAATGTGTTCTGGATCATTTCGTAGGTCATCTCTTCACATACACCCTGTGTCAGAGCAATATACGCTGATGAATGTACATACAGTATAATACATATAAACTGCATGTAATCTCAGATGGGATCTTGGCATACTAACAGCATCTATCTCATTGAGGATTTTCCACTGTTCATACGGAACTCCCAGCTCTTCAGCCGTCTGGATGGTTCTTCTTAACTGGCTGGTCCAAACCTTCAAGTCAGACAGCTTATGCTCCTCAATGAACTCACGCAGGGCGCTCGCAAACTACTCGCAAGAGAAAGAGCAAGTCAAGCATCTTATGATGAATAAACGCTATGAAGGCAGCACTAAATAAGTCCAGACCTGTCTCCCTCGGGGGGAGAGTTCAGAATCTCCTCCAATGCGGCCCTGGACGTTGTGTTCGCTCTCTCCGTGCCTGCACAGGTAGATCGAGTGCGAGTGCACGTGGATGTTCATGAGGTAGTAGACGATCTTGCTCTGGATGTAGTCCTGAACACGGTTCACCAGATACCGACGACCCACATTCATCACCTTAATGAAGGACAAATCTCTGGGAAAAATAAGTGAATGTTATGATTAGGAAAGCCTTCTGTATGGGTGGTGCATGCTAAGCCATGAAACACTATAGACAAATAAATTTAGGTGTAAAACACATTATATAAACATATTTACATACAAGGTCTTAAAAGTAGCATCTTCTGCTTGATTATATAAGTGTCAGAGAGAGGGAGAGAAATGGTTCATAAGTGAAAATGCATCTTGCCTCCACTCTTGTCCAAGAAATAGGCTAGTAGGCAGCGCATAACTGCCTGGTGGCAGATGACTAGTACATTGCCTTGTCTCTCAAGCTCCATAATCACAGGCTCTAGTCGCTGAACCAGGTCCTGATACGACTGTGAGAAAAGAGAGTCTTTTAAAATAGTTAGACCAGAAACCAACAAAAACCAAACAACCTACTCAACTATAGAGAGTGAGAAGGGACATACTTTGAAGAACTGCAACAAAGAGATACGTTCATGACGTGCTGTACCTCTCCTCCCGGGTATCTGTAGTGGTATTTATCCTGATCCCTTAAAGCAAACTCTTCTGGGAATGTGTTCTGGATCATTTCGTAGGTCATCTCTTCACATACACCCTGTGTCAGAGCAATATACGCTGATGAATGTACATACAGTATAATACATATAAACTGCATGTAATCTCAGATGGGATCTTGGCATACTAACAGCATCTATCTCATTGAGGATTTTCCACTGTTCATACGGAACTCCCAGCTCTTCAGCCGTCTGGATGGTTCTTCTTAACTGGCTGGTCCAAACCTTCAAGTCAGACAGCTTATGCTCCTCAATGAACTCACGCAGGGCGCTCGCAAACTACTCGCAAGAGAAAGAGCAAGTCAAGCATCTTATGATGAATAAACGCTATGAAGGCAGCACTAAATAAGTCCAGACCTGTCTCCCTCGGGGGGAGAGTTCAGAATCTCCTCCAATGCGGCCCTGGACGTTGTGTTCGCTCTCTCCGTGCCTGCACAGGTAGATCGAGTGCGAGTGCACGTGGATGTTCATGAGGTAGTAGACGATCTTGCTCTGGATGTAGTCCTGAACACGGTTCACCAGATACCGACGACCCACATTCATCACCTTAATGAAGGACAAATCTCTGGGAAAAATAAGTGAATGTTATGATTAGGAAAGCCTTCTGTATGGGTGGTGCATGCTAAGCCATGAAACACTATAGACAAATAAATTTAGGTGTAAAACACATTATATAAACATATTTACATACAAGGTCTTAAAAGTAGCATCTTCTGCTTGATTATATAAGTGTCAGAGAGAGGGAGAGAAATGGTCATGTGGTCATCTTAAATATGTACTTCGCTTACAAAACATATATGTACATTCAGATACGCTATCATGTGTCTATTTTCTAAACATTCTTACTTGTCATATTCATCAGGATCTAGTGGCTGGTAAGTGACTTTATAACATTCTATGCGTTTCAGGAAATCATCCATGACTCGCTCTCTGTGTGTCTCTGGATAGTCTGGACTTGAAACCTTGACATCCTGAAGATATAAGAGCACATAGGAGACAACTGTTGAGAAGACCATAAAAACCTATACTGGTATGTTGCTGTACTTCATTATACCATTAGTTTAAAGGAAATGCAAACCAAACATCACAACATACCAGGATGTTAGCTGCAATAACCTCTGGATCATCACATACTGACTCCACAAAAAACACCTGTAAAAGTAAACACACAGAAATAGGAAAATGGTGACCACACGTCACTTTTACAAAAAGATAACTCATCATATAATGGAAGTTATACCTTGTATGCATTCTCCTGTATAAAATCTAATATAAGATCCCGCCTCTCCCGAGTTGTGTTTGTAGCATCAAATACCTTAAAAGGACAAAAACAGATTATAATAAATATAAAGAAGGAAGTCTTGAACCTTATCAACATTCTTAAACCCTATTAAGTTTAAGTAAATAATTGATGTGAACAGAGAAAAGGTAAATCCTTACAGCTATTTGTCCACCTTCCTCATTAAGGTAGGTCTTTACATCTTCCAGGGCCACCAAGGCACACTGTCTATTTGTGAAAATGAAAAATGCAACAATAGACATGTACCTAATTCAAATAAATTCAGTTCACAGGAAAAACATGAACAGTCCTGTTAGAAGTGCATTAATGTAACCTTCAGGAAATGTGTTGAAATATCTTTTGGTCTAACTGGTTTTCTTTAATTACATTTGTTTCTTGGTTTACTGACAACATGTACTTTTCTATCATTATTAACGTTGTAAAAATATCTAAACTGATCTTTTCTACACAGGACACTGTGTGAAAGTGAGCAGCCTGGACATTCTGCAAAACATCTCCTTTCATGTTTTCTACGGAAGAAACAATGTCATAAGGTTTGGAAAGACATAAGGGTGAGTCATGATGACAAAATGGTCATGCCATTAAAATCCAACAAAGATATAATCCTACTTTCGTATCTTCATGGCTTCCTCATTGTCATGTCTGAAGAAGTCATAAGACTTGTAGGCTTTAACTGCTTCCCTCCGATACACCCCCAGGTTAAACACTGCATGATAAACCAAAAAACAAGAAATTATGGTTATTCCTCACATACTTGATCAGTTTTAGCACTAGTGTAATGCATCAAGGTGACATCACTCTGCAAGTAAAGATGGAACAGTTCAATTCCAGTGTGTAAGGAACCTCTGACTTCAGTTACAGTGATTAAACACTTGCATTGTGGGTCATGATGTACTTAAGAGAGTTTGAGTTTCAGTGTGTTGGTTGCCTACACATTTAAATAATGCAAGTTCAAATTTAGCCACTTGATAGACCATAATGTCAAAATGGTCAGCTGAGAGCTAAATTAAGCATTTAAAATTGAAGACAGATGCAATTTATAGTCAGTGTCATTTGATATGATGCAACTGTCTAAATTCAACTGCCCACTCACCCTTTGTTGGAACTCCTATCCAGTTGAGGTAGCGTGTGAGTTTCTTTGACATATACGTCTTGCCTCTGGCAGGGAGGCCGATCATGACAATCATGGTGGGGGAGTTTGTCATGTAAGACGCCCATGCTGTGGTCAGACAGACACAGAAAAACAGACAGACGGTATCAACAGCACAACATGAGCTGGAGGAAGTTACAATCTATAGTACTAACAATTATAATCTGCCAAATGTAAATTTCACATATGGGACACCAACAGATACTTGTGGTTTATGGTACTTTCAACAAATGCACTACAAAATAGGACCTGAAACCCTGAGGCTGTTGACACCTTACTTACACTGAGGCAAACTCTTTGCTATTACTCCAGTCTTCAGTGTCACATGATCCTTCAGAAATCATTCTAATATCTAGTTTGGTGCTCAAGAAACATTTCTTATCATTAGCTATGTTTCCATCCAAAGATGTGAATTTAACTTGTGCGCAAAACTGGAATATCGCATAAAACATATGTTGAAAATCGAAAGTTAAAAATGGTGACAGTTTTTTTTCCAGGATTCTTTGATGAATATTAAGATCAAAAGAAAAGCAATTATTTTAAATATAATATATTGTAACATTATGAATGTCTTTACTATCACTTTTGATAAATTTTTGTCCTTTATGAATAAAAATGTATATATTTTTTCTTTCTTTTAAAAAAATCTTTTGAACAGTGGTGTATAACATATTAACCAGTCTAATTTAATTTAAGCATTGCATTTCTTTATAGACTATTTATAAAACAGTATGGTATCGATTTAGTTATTCTTCCAATATCTAGAAATGTGTTTTAAAATTACAAAAGAATGTCACATGCAACATGCAAATGAAATCCCTGGACATTTTTTTTTTAATAATAAAAATATTAGGTATTAAGAAAACATTGCCTCAGGTGAGCAATTTGATAATGACTGAAAAAAAAACAAAAAAAAAACTAGAATAATCCCTAAACAAATGTGCCTTTACCTTGATCTGCAATTTGAAACCAGCATACCAGACAATGCATATCTAAATAAAGGGAAGTGCTGTAGGTTTATTTCGAATCTAGACTGACAGTGAACTTCTGTGTAGCAGCCTCGGTGACAGCTGACATTAAAAGAAGGGCACCTGTGATATGACTCAGGGTCGTCGTTAAAATTCACTGGGTCAGGAACAAAACTGTTATGTGGGAAACAATCTTATCAGCAGAAAAGTACCCCCCAGACCTCTCTAACAGCCATGAAAACAGACTGCCATAACCAGCTGACCACCTTAGGCTGGTTTAAATAGGGATTCCTAACAGCTTCTTGATATGTGAGATGTGAAAATGTGTGTACTTACAGCATTTCTTCTCCTGGCCTCTGGGCTCTAATTTCGTGTCTTCAGCAGAACTGGTTGGACCAGCCTCCTGCTGCACCCATGCAGACATACTGAATCTGACAGACTTAATCACTCTCTCACTCACTCTTCCTGCTGTAAAAACATAGTGGACCTGCAGGGAGAAAGAGGCGAAATGAAGACAAAATACGCAGACTATGTCACTGGAAACAACGTTATTGGTTTATTACAAATAACTAACGACAATTAAAACATTTTCTCCATACAATATGCTCTATTCAGTGACAATGCAGCTTCTATTCTTGCCAAATCGTCGTTTTTCTTAATCACCCGCAGCGCAGTAACAAATAATGTCGCGCTACGTCATAACAGAGAAGAGGATGCTGAGGATACCATGTTACGTCATACCCGTAAACAGCAATCAGTCACTGATGGTCTATTACATCATAGAATGAATAGATTAAAAGAACACATTGAAGCACCATGACTATTAACGAGAATCGTAAAGCGTGAGACCTTACGGTTTCCTAATCGTTGTCTCTTGAACCTCAGGGGTCCGTATTTCATTCCGTACCCACCGCCAGGTGTAATGTCTTTGCGCAGGGTGTTGTTGCCTCAGCCGGTTTTGCACTTGATGACCTTCCATGGCAACTAGCGCCAAGCGCGTGAGTGAAGGTGTGTCTCTACGTCACTATTTACTTACCGTAATCCATGCGAAAGAATGAACTACACCGTCACCAAACATTACAGCGTACTAGTCAGTGGTGGGGAGTTTGAATCATCTCAGTGACTCGACTCTTTTGAATCAACCATTCATTCCATTCACGAAAGGATTCATTCAGTGGCACTTTCATCGTTACATCATAAACGACTTTTATAAAGCTATATAAAAAAAACTGTAATATCCTAAAGCAATAATAAAAGGTTTCAATAACGTCCATACGTAATTTTAACACACTTTTATGATTCGTTCACGAACTAAATTACATTATAAATTATTATAGCCAGTAATTACAGGATAGCAACAAAATCACCAAACCCACACTTTTGTTTGTGATAAATAAATAAAAACTAAAAATAAGATTTCATAATATTTATTTGAGTCGTCAGAAACATTAGATTCTACATTCACAATACTTAAATGCTATAAAAATTGTATTTGTGAAAACTCCTCCCACCCCAAAAAAGGTTTTACGATTACAGAAGTTTCTTATAGAAAGCTTAAAGTTTATTTTAATACAATCCCAGTAAAAAGTGCTCACTCCAAGAGCTTCAGTGTGCAAGTTTTCCAGTACCCTTTTCTAAAAACTCAAAACTTTTAATTCCATCACCCATTCAGCAGTTAACATATCCATGTCCCATACATAGCTTATCTAAAAGTACTGTTATATGCAATTATTCACAAGGCACATAGTGGTTCTGTTTTAAGTTGTTGCTTCCAGACCAGATAATAAACGTGCAGAGTATACATTTATGAAAAACAGTGGTCACTGGTTGGAACATAACAGCAAGCTGTTAAGTAGTTACAGTAAGGAAGTACATCAAGAAAACCTACTGCAGCATGGGTGTGCTTTACAGTTCTACAATTCAAATCTCAATGAGGAAATCTCAACGACAAAGTTGAGCTGAACACAGCTTTGCTCGGACTGGCCGAAGGCACAGGGTAGGGAGGAAAAGGCATGAATAAGTTTGGTCAGTAGATTTGCACAGTTTTTAAAATATAACTTGGTCATCTGGTGGGTTGTGCACAAGCACACTTAAGAGTCTCTCTGGACCAAGTGTTAAGGAGCTGGCAGTGTAAAGGCATCACATCAAGGTTTGATCTTCCAGAGCTGTTAAAAAAAAACATACGATGGATATTGTTAGTTAAAGATTGCTTGTATATGTTGTACTGCTGGATGATAACAGTCATATACAACAAAGAGTGAGCAACCCCCACTATCCTGATAACAGGAAGAAGTACAAAAGCGGTTATGACTTTAGAGTCATAAAAACACAGATCATCGAGATCAATAACTCCAGACATCTGCATTTCAGTGGGACAATAAAACAGACCCATGATACAGGTGGAGATAACCACTGTACTTAGAGCGCAAATGTTTCCCTCACCCGGATGTTGAACCCTAGTAAATCGCTGACAGCAGCTGAGATGGCTGACAGGATGACCACTCTCGTGATATTGTAGATGAGCGGGTTCACTGTCAGACCTAGCAGACGAAATGGAGTGTCCAGTTCCTGAAAGCAGCAAATGATTATCAATGCAAGCAAGGCATGTTTTATTATTTCCAATGAATGATGCTTTTCTGATAGTCTTACTTTTAGTAATTTTGTGGCCAGCCTCAGCACGTTGTTCACTATGTTCAGCTGATCCTTTTTGTTGGGTTTCTTCTCCATCTTAAGATACAAGTTTATCTGAAGCAGAAAGTTGATAACACGTTACAGTAAGGTTTCATCTGCTAACAATAGTTAATTACACATACTTCTAAAGCACTTGTTAATCTTAATGTTAATTTCAACATTTAATAATACATTATTTAAAAAAAGTCTGTTAATATAATTGTCCTGAGACAACATGTATTGAAGCTTGTTTCCAGTTTTCCACCACAGAATAATAAATAAAAAAAAAAAAGGTATTTGCAACTTCTTATCTCACAATTCACACTTTCTCATAGAAAGTCACAACTGCCTTTTTTATTTTTTGGCAACAAAAAAAAAACAACAACAAAAAACAGAATGCTGTTTTTTGTTTCCACCATGGAATAAAAAATAAAAAAGGTAATTGCGACATTTTATCTCTCAATTTTAAGTTTATATCTCAATTCCGAATTCATATCTCACAATTCAGACTTTTTTTTTTTGCAATTCTGCATTTATATCTTGCAATTCTGAGTTTATATCTCGAAAAAAAAAAGTCAGAATAGTAGAATATGAAATCAGATTGTGAGATTGTGAGAAAGAAGTTAGAACTCTGAGATGAGTTGCAATTACCTTTTTAATTTTTTTTTATCACATGGCGGAAAAAAGCTTCTATAAACATGAACTAACATGTACTAACTAATGAACTAACTTTTATTAACTAACATTAACAAAAATGACTGCAACAAATGTATTGGTCCTTGTTAGTTAAACGTTAACTAAAGGGACCTTATTGTAAAGTGTTTCCAGAAAATGTAATGGCACACAGCACACAACTCAGCTGTAAGCAATGCTGAAGCTATTTATTAGCGCCTGCGCAGTGTGCACGTGCGAATGGTTCACTTGTTTCTGAATAATACTGCCTCTTTGTTCTGTGCGGCTGAGATTTTTATCTCACCTGTTCAGTCAGAAGCACAGAAGCATTGCTATACTTTCGGTTGGTCTCAGCTCCGAGGGTAGCGAGGCGTAGGAGGAAAACCATTAGAGCAGCACACCAGACCATCAGCTCCCAGTTGGTCTCTGAATCCAGAAATGTGTGATGACTGTGCAAAAGCTGAAACACAATACCAGTTTCCTTCTCTCTATTAGACAGTCATATCTTCTAACTGATAATGTGCAGTGATATGATCTTTACTTTACCTAATCTAAACAATAGATGTCACTTAAATTGTCTCTAAAGATGACTTTATGGCACATTACTAACAGTCAGGAGCACATTTTATACTTACTACTATTCTTACTAAATCCAAATGGCGAAAAAAATTTTTTAAGACAACCAAAGTGATGTGTTATTTTAGTATTATTTATATATGATGTTTAATAGTTTTTGTGAACAATAACAACACTGCGAACAGCAAAGTATATGAGTTTCACGATTAAACCTAAAGTTGCAACAAAGAATATTAACGCTAGATAAAACTGAAGCAATAATTAATGTGCTGTGTAAGTTATAATTCAAGTTAAATGCCACATTTACTATAGCTTCAACGGTACAGCAGTCTCTTTATAAGGCGGGATTTAGGCATGTGACGGTATCAAATTTTGATGTTGCGATAATTGCTAAAGCTTTTATCACGGTATACGGTATTATCACGATAGTGAAATAATTTGCAAAAAATGTTGTCATAATATAGTATAACAGGTTTAACTGTTTCCTTCTAACAAAAAAGCAATACACAAAAATGTATAAAGTAAATAAATGTTTCAAACAGATTAAAGTGCAAAAGATTTATAAAGAATACTACTTTACAATAAGGTCTCATTAGTAAACGTTAGTTAATGTACTAACATTAACAATGAGCAAAAGCTATTTGTTACAGAGGTTATTATTCTTTGTTAAAAAATACAACTGTTAGTTCATGTTAGCTAAGGTCTATTAAATAATACAGCTACAACTTTTGATTTTAATATCATGCTATTATGTAAGATTGAAATTAAGTAAGATTAATAAATGCTTTAGAGATGAATTTTTCATTGGCAGTTTATGATAACTAATGATTTAACTAATGTTAACTAATGGAGTCTTAATGTAAAGTGTGACCGAAAAAAACAGAATCAAAAAATTTTCAAACAATATCTAGGGCATGTTGTAGTCCAGATTAAAATGTAAAAATGTTTGAAAATAAATAGCCTATTAAGTCTAAAGACCCGTTCACACCAAGAACGATAACTATAAAGATAACGATATTAGCGTCCACACCTGTGAACGATATCGTCTGTTTATTCTAAGCGCACGTGCGTCTGCCGCTTTAAATTCTCGAGCTTGTTACAGCATGATGGATTCTGATTGGCTGTCGATGTTTGTATCGTTCCATCAGCTGGAAAAAATCGTTCTGAAAATGATTCCAACGATATAATTTCTCTGTGCCTTTATCGTTATAGCTGTGGTGTGGTGTGGACTTTTAGAACTATATCTTTATCGTTATAGTTCTTGGTGTGAACGGGGCTTAAGGATTTAAATATTTGGCACTGCGATGAGCACCACTGCAAATACAAAAATCTGAATGGCTGTTTAAAACATTTAAATCCTGATCAGAAACAGAAAGTAGAGCAGCTGTTTTGTTCACGGGGTTACCAGGATAACGGCTGCATTTCTGCTGTTTCTTCAGCGCCATCTGTTGTCAGAGTGTGAATGTGTATTTTTATTCAGGGTGTCTCCTTCACTCATTCTGCCATGCACTTCTCATCCGTCTTGGGCTTGTTTACATCAGTGTATGCGTCTTTGATGCAGCATACTGTGGTGTTGTGCATTTTAACCAGTTGACGAGAAAGGTATTCTTACAATGCATGAAAAAATCGTAATAATTTCTAATAAATAATTATTCACAGCATTTTTAAGTGCCCACGATAACAATATTGTGCATGTCCATTACCGTGATATAGTATTACCGAATACCGGCACATGTCTAGCGGGATTATAGAAATAGTTACTGTTTTTGAGAACAAATGACATTGAAGGTAGAGCATATATGTAAATATGATTAGATTTTTTTGAAGGCAAACCTTGAAAAGACATGTCTAAAGGGTGTGTCAAAAACATTGTATGATAGAACAATAGCTGACCTGGGCACAGATGATGAAGGAAATAGACAAAGCCAGGAGGAAAATCGATGATACAATGACATCGACAGACCTCTGAGGGCCTCGTCTCTGTTAAACAGAAGAAAGAAATTATTAAATTGATATCTTCATATAGTGTCAACTAGCCTAGGTACATGTATCTTTAAACAGGACTATACAAATGTCACTGCCAGCAGAAACACCCATTTACTGTCATTTGCGCTTATATAAACAGACTGGTTAAACAAGTTGGATTAACAACATATAAAAGCAACCAAAGGCTCTGGAAATTGCCTTTAAGGTGAAATTAAACATACAGAATACGTTATGGCTGAAATTAAAATTCTATACTATTTTGTCTAAATAAATACAATATATAGTTTTATAATTAATATAGTTTTAGTTATAACCAAACCAAAATGTAAGTATTTAAAATACTACAAGTGAATTTAGGCAAAATTGTAATGTACAGTATAAAACTGTTCAATTTAGAGATGTGCTAAAGGTTACATTCAATAGTGCAATTAAATTATTATTAGTTATTAGAGTAAATTAATAGATTAACTTTATGTGAGCATTAGATGACAGCAAAGCTAATCTAAATGTAAAAATTGAAGAAATTAGCATGCAAATAAAAAAATAAAACATAAACACTAATACCAGACCACCCCCCCAAAAAAAAAGATATAGTGCATCCCTACATGTCAGCTGTAGTGGGTAGATGATACCTTTAGGAATGATCGAAGTGAAAGCCACATCTTGATATTTTGCACTTTCTTCAGTCGGAAGTGAGGAATCTCAGATTTTTTGGCTTTGCGTGCAGATGTGAGATGACTGAAGAGTTTTGCAAACAAAAGCCGCTGTAGTTGAGAACAAAAAAAAAACATTTTTGGCATGTTACTTAACAATAACACAATAGCTGTTCATTTATACATTGTGAAATGTAAAAATATTATTAGGATACAGAATTAAATGTAACGTAAAATAACACCAAAATTAACATTTTAGCCTAAAGGTGGCAGCAAACAAACATTATTTACAATGTTTATGTTTGCTGCCAAACATTTATTACAAACACACATAAAAAATTGATGCCAAGGCATTTTCATATTCACCTGTCTATATGTCCTCTCAGCCACACACATCATGAAGAAGAAGAGCCCAGAGAGGAAAACTCTTTCTATTGTGGTGATGATGAAGAATGCATAGGACAAGGCACAAGGTGGCCCAATGGCTACTGCGGGCAGTTCCTTGAAAGACACAGAACTGAGATTGGCAACATCCAGTTTCTGTGCCAGTCTGAAGCAGTAGGGCAGCAGAGCCAGTGAGGCGGTGACCAGACTGCCGAAGATCAGATAACCCATCCCTTGTTCGACCACCTTCACCTGGAAACAGAAATTCCTCAGCATAATTGTACAGCAACAACACTGACCTGTTGCTTTCCGGTCAGTTAGAAATGTGTCAAAGGCAAATTCCAATGTAAAACTCTACAACAGTCAGCGTTCAAATGCTTACAGAGGAGTTTACATTGAATTTAAATATAATTTGTGTTTAAAGAGGAAGTCAACAGTTCTCTTCTCTTTTTAAGCAATTTAAACCGCTAATGTAGAAATAAACGGGGCAGAGAAAGAAGGACTTTACTCTTGTGAGAATGATACCACTGATCTCCAGCACGGACATGTCAGCTTTCTTACACTCTCCATGCTCCCAGATAATGGCACTGACGCGATCTTTGGAGGGGTGACAAGCCTGCAGCCACGAAAACTGGTGCTAAAAGATAAAGAAATCATTTGTGTCATTCAAAGTGCATAGATAAAGTCTTGCGACATAACCTTTTTTTAACTGTGTACTGATATTCAGTAAATGTCAGGCAACAAAAGTCATGTGGTCAGACCAACATGCAGGAAAAAAAACATAAAAAGGAAATGATACCAGCCCTGCAGACCCTCATGACTGTGTGTCAAGTTCAATAAGTTTTCTAAAATATCAGCTAATTTGAGCACAACATGCAAAGAGGCCACAACTTGTTATAAGTGCTTATCCATCTATAGAAATGACACCATGAAAATTAAATAATGCGTTTGCTGTTGCGTTTCGAGAATTTTTTTTAAAAACACAGACCTTTAAAGTATCTGTACAAACTGTGGAAAGCACATGAATATTTAAATGGGTAATTAATTACTGCTTAGTGTGATTGGTTGCCTGTGCTGTTTAATTCAACAATGCAATCTTAATTTGTACTGGAGAGGTAAAAATTGGCTTTTACTAGGGGTTAATAAAAAACTGTATCCCAGAGTTAAAGGAATATTTCACCCAAAAATGAAAATGTACTCACCATCAGGCCATCCAAGATGTAGATGAGTTTGTTGCTTCATTGGAACAGGTTTGGAGAAATTTTGCATTACATCACTTGCTCACTAATGGATCCTCTGCAGTGAATGGGTGCCGTCAGAATGAGAGTCCAAACAGCTGCTAAAAACATCACAATATTCCACAAGTAATCCAAACGACTCCAGTCCATCAACTGAAGTCTTGTGAAGCGAAAAGCTCCATGTTTGTAGCCAGCATTAAGATGTTAAACTGTCCTTTCTGGCCAAAATATCAAAATAGTAAATTGTGCATGTTTCTCTCTTGATTCAGACGAGACAACTTTTTTCACTGGAGAAAGAAATATTATGGATAGGGAACTTGTTTTTTATCTTACCTAATTTAAAAATACAGCTTTTTGCTCCACAAGATGTTACATGATGGACTGGAGTTGTGTGGATTGCTGTGATGTTTTTATGAGCTGTTTGGACTCTCATTCTGACGGCACCCATTCACTGCAGAGGATACTCTGGTGAGCAAGTGATGCAATGCTAAATTTCTCCAAATCTGTTCTGATGAAGAAACAAACTCATCTACGTCTTAGATGGCCTGAGGGTGAGTAAATTTTCAGCACATTTTCATTTTTTGGGTGAACCATTCATACCTTAAGTGAGGTATGAAAAGTCACATTAAGCTTATTACAGCAAAACTGCAACCCACCTGCGGTAAGGCTTCATCCTCATCACTCGTCGGAGCGATGTTTGGAAGAGGGAGGGAGTGGTTATGACTGTGAGGCTCCTCCTCCCCACTTTCGCTACTTCCTGTGGAGGCGGAGTCAGGATCCTGTAAAAGCTCCTCCCATAACATATCATCTGTGTCAGAGGCTGGACGTGAGCCCTCTGAGGGCCGCAGAAGCTCGACTTCACGTGGCAGCGCCGGGCCGTCTGTTGGCCTGCCGTTTTTCTCTCCCTGTATGTGTTCACTCAATGGTAATTAACATTCTGAACTAACGTACAGACATTTACCTTGGTTTTACAAAGATACTCACCTGAGTCTGGGGAGGCCGATTGTTCTTGGGGAGGTTGTGAAGTCTATTCCTGAGCGCTCGAGCGTATTTGGGAGGTGCTGATGAGAAGAGTCTCTCTCTTTGCAGCTCTGCTTCCTCTGCTTCTTCCTCACTGGAGAGATCTTCAGAAGCCCCATATGGAGGCCTCCTCAGGGAATTCTGCAAAGCCCACAGGATCTCAATCAATACAACCATGAATGTTCATGACGATTCAAAAAGGAAAGGGTTTTACCAGTCTCTTCTCTGATCTGTAGAGCCGGCTGTCTTCAAGTTTGAGTTCTACTATCCCTCCCCCTCTGCTGCTCTCATCCTCAGACCTCTTAGATTTTCTACTCTTCCTCTGTCTGTGAATAAACACCAAAATAATGTACAACATGACACAAATGGAATTACATCAAAAGAATGAAGTACTGACCAATCAAAAGCCAGGACCTATCCATTTATACCTGCTATAATATATAAGAGTAACATATAAAATTAAATTTGGTGCCTGTTTTGAGTTTTGAGGTTCAATAACACAATGCATTTTTTTTGTCTTGATCAAATAATTTATTCAAAACTACATTAAAATACAATCCATACATACCATGGTTTGAATAAAACTCTTCTATTATAAGCATGTTTTTAAATGTTTTTGGCTTAAAACACGTATATAATATACTAAAAAATATATTTTAGTTCACATTCTAACATATCATGCAGTGTGACTCAAACCTAATAATATGTATGAATTAACAACTTTAAAAAGTTTTACCTTGAATATTATATTTAAAATTTATTTTAAATATAATATATTTTATATATAAACTTTTTAAAATATAGATTTTAAGATGTTCACACACATACGTATATTTAAGGTGTAGGAAAACATGACTTTTTACTTAAATATTACACCACGACATTTTTAGAGTAACTAAAATGAAACTTTTCATAAAAATGGTATAAAGTTACATGAATACAATGAGTACATTTCTAAGAACCTAAACTAGATTATTTCCTTCTCTTTACTGTGGAGACTCTTTTTTTTTGTCACTGATTCAGTAGTGTCAGCTGAACACTGGCACTTCTGATTAAACTGCAAGTCTTGCAGAACATTAGATGTATTGGCCATTGGATGAGCGAAAGAAAAAAAAACACTTGGGTCTTTTATGGCTCTGAGATAAGTCTGTCTCTAACAAATCTGACACAGCAGTAGCTTAACCTTTTCCTGCGAACAGGGCTGGCCGTCCGGCTGGGGACAGGGCTGTTGTCCGGGCTTCTGGAGGATTCTGTGGATACTATTTGGCAGTGTACTGTACCCAACAACAACATGAGACACAATGGACCCACAACCTCACTGGCACAGGCTGCAGGTACCTCAAAATACACCACAGCTCCTGCCACTGCAATGAACACAAATCCATCAGATCATGATACCATACTGAGAATTTCCATTTCTTTTAATTCCTTTCCAAATGATATGGAAGTTTTTCAAAAGTATTATCACTAAACCACGTGTACAATCTCTCGACAAAATCTGAAATATTCAAAGAATGATCAACGAAACTATGCTAAAACACTTGAATGCATCATTTATGTTCACGTGACAGTGCTTTGCTGAAAAGAAGAAAAACTGCATACCTTGAAGAAAGTACAGAACTAAGATGAGGGTGGAAATGCTTTTAGATGTAACTTGGATCCACCACTGAAAGAAGAAAGGAAAAAAGAGGACCCTGACCAAGCCTTTACGAGTCAGAGCAGTCCAAGGGCTCTCTGGTTTGGCCTTGCTAAATGTAGAACCTGCAGTTGTAAAGATACTATTTTAATTGTTTAAAAGAGCATCATACTGTAAATATGTTAATATTGTGAAATATTATTCAAATTTAAAATAACTCTTCCTTACATTACTTATAATAACTGAAGGAATAACAGATATAATTAATGGAATAAAAAAACACAATCTTTCAGAAATCATTGTAATATGCTCATTTGCTGCTCAAGAAACAATTCTGATCACTGTTGAAAATGATAAAAATGCCTTTTTTTGGAAATGCTTTTATTAGAAATAGAATGCTTTAGTAACATTATAAATGTCTTTACTGTCTTATAAATGTCTTTTTAATCAATTTAATGCATCTTTGCTGAATCAATGTATTCATTTCTTTCAAAAAATCCCAGTGACTCCAATATTTTGAGCAATTGCAAATTTACTGCAAAATAAGTAAGTAAAGAAATATAGATTTATAGAGAAAAACCTTCAAATTACTTGACACTACATATACATCTAATTAGTGAACTAAAAAATATGTTTCTGTAAGTAATTTAGAGTGAAAATAGTAGCCCAGAAGCCCTTGTATGACAGATCGCATTTGATTATCTTGACTCTACTTGTTTATGTTTCTTCTTATAGTAATATGTCTTATTCAGATTTAGGTAACATAATGATATTTTCTGGTTCTAAAATTAAAACATGCACAAAAACACCTTCCTGTAATGTCCGAAACAATGTCACTTTTGCAGTTCTTTTTGCTGCCTGTTTTATAGCACATTTTTGCATTTTAAGTATGGTATCTGATCTGATCTGACAGCCTATAACTATTATATATACACAAGAGATTCAGATGCTAAACTTCAATGTTAACTCACCTCTCACTAGGTCAACATCAATGAGGTCTGGCTTGATATGGCCAGTCTTCTTAGGTTTGCTTCCAAAGCCCTGTTCATACGGAACAGTTTCACAAGTCTGACTGCATACATTTTACACAATGTTGCAAACACAAGCTGCCACTTTGTCACATTACCTTGAGCTCAGTCTGTTCCAGTGACTTTTCCCAAATCTGCTGATCATAGGCTCCGATCTTTGACACAAGATCATTAGAGAACTGTCAATCCCTTTCTAATCACAACCTGCATTTACTATATGACAGATCTAGTTAAGGCTTACCTTTTTCTGATACCATGCTATTCCTGCCATTTTTTTTTAAATACGTTAGGTCAGGTCATCTCAGTAGACAGTGTAGACAGAATATTTAATTCCTCGAAAGAGTCAGAGAGACTTACATTAAAAAGGAGACGCCTGCTCTCAGTTGCAGGTACAGGCATAGGAAGCGACTCAAATAAAGACAGCGGCTGTGTTTCGAAACCTAGTGAGCTGCCTACCTAGACAGCATTTGATAAAGACTGTTACAGGTAAAGTTGCTTGCTTTTAGTTCTCGGAAAATAATACAATATTAAACATACCTAGAGCCCAATAAACGATATGTGGCTGTGATTCCTCAGCAGTTCGTGTTGAGTCTTGTCAACATTTTCAGATGTTTACACAAACCTCGCCCCCCTTTCACTAAAACTATCTGACGCTACATCATAAACATCTCATTAGGATGTTAAAACAACCGTCTAAAGTTGCGAGCTAACTATATTTACTGTCAAACCACCCTGGCATTAATTCGGTTAAATCTGATCGACGATAAAAATGATCTTCTTGCAAAGGAGAAGTGATTGTTAAAGTTCCCACTCTCATCTGCGCCTTCTGGCAGAAACGACAAGTGTGTGTGAAGCAAGCGACGACAACGCCTCATCAAATGTAAATGGCGGAACTACAAGCTGTGCAAAATAAACTTCAGTAACTAGTGTAAAACAATAATAACATAAATAAGATAACATTCATTAAAATAGAAAATAATAATAAGTAAAAATAATTATAAGTAAAAAATTGCTTAAAGTCGAATGTCACGTAATCACACTGTATGCAATTAGTCTGATGATAAACGTGACCCTGGACCACAAAACCAGTCATTAGGGTAATTTTTTTTTAAAAATTGAGTTTTATACATAATCTGAAAGCTGAATAAATAAGCTTTCCATTGATGTATGGTTTGTTAGGACAGGACAATATATTTTGGCCGAGTCGAGATATAACTAGCTTTTGAAAATCTGGAATCTGAGGGTGCAAAAAAAATCAAACTAGCTATTGAGAAAATCGCATTTAAAGTTGTCCAAATGAAGTTCTTAGCAATGCATATTACTAATCAAAAATTAAGTTTTGATATATTTACGGTAGGACATTTACAAAATATGTTCATGGAACATGATCTTTACTTAGTATGAATGATTTTTGGCATAGGCCTACAAGAACAATGGATAATTGTGACCCATAAAATGTATTGTTGGCTATTGCTACAAATATACCCGTGCTACTTATGACTGGTTTTGTGGTCCAGGGTCACAAATGATAAATTAAAATCAATCGTTCTTTTGAGTCGGACCTTTACGATGACTGAACTTAAGTGGTCCTGGAATCAACGTTGAATCAATAGGCCTACTAAATACTAACTTTTTTCAGCTCATGTGAGTATTATTTTAACCATATTTTTCACAAGTGCTATTAATTTCTTTATGTGTAGAACTTGTTTTAATTGCTGCACCTTTAATGTTTTAAGTTAGAAGAAAGTTGACAGATTGTTGGTGTGGCCTTTTCAAAGTGTTGAACAAATACCTAATGTGCTTTTAACTGGGTTAAGACCATTTTAAACCTATGTTAAATGACGTTTTATATTAATTTTATTATTGTATATGTTTATTGACATTTATTCTATAGGTGATAGCCTATCTATTATATATTCGCGTGAGATTACTTTTTAAAATTGCTAACATCATGCCTGCATCCCAATGTGCATACTATCCATCCTAAATTCTATGTGATATTAGTCATTTTCAATACTATTTAGGGCAGATAGGGCAGATAGTATGCACATTGGGACGCAAGGCATGTCTTTGCCAGTAGGGGAGAGTGGGGAAGGTTGCAGCACTTTTTGCATTAGCTTTAGTTTCTCAGAGACTGTTTGCATTAGAAAGCCAGAATTTTAATACAATAAAGCCACATCAGTCAGCTACTCACCCACATTGCTGTAACACGTGCACATATGATTATATACATACAATTTATACTTGAATAGACAAAGTCAAATGTTGCAACTAACCTCACAACAGGGGACGGTTGCAACAGTCCACAGGGGCAGTTGCAACATTCATTAAAATGTAATTTTAATGATACATTTGAACAATACATTTGAACTACAAAATATTAATTTAATCAGAATCAAGACACTTGAATTGAATAATAGCCTACTTCTGTTAACATCTGTGAAAGGTTACTGAACTGAGGCCATTGCATAAACATAGCCACTATCTTAAGACTGTCTTAAGAACTAGTTTGACCAACTAGCAGTTAACAGTGGTAATCAGTCTTTTTAAAATTCAAATTAGACAAATCGACCATTTTATGGAACTGTCTTGAGTCCACTTTTGAAATGAGTCCACTTTTACTTAAAGGGGTCATATGATGCTTTTTTAAAGATCATTATATAAAAAAGGAGGAATACCTAACTATTTAAAGGGGTTCTTTATTAATCCATAAAATTACAATTATGTAATGTTATGGCAAGCTTTTACATCAATGTTGTGGTAAGGGACAGCATGTTGGGACGGTTGCAACAACGTGTTGCAACTGTCCCCACACTGACAGCCGTGACAAAACTTGGTATATTAACTTGACACAATATCTTTAACACATGCTAACTATGCCTATTAGAAGCTAAGAAAACACAGATATAAATCATGTGTTTTTACAATGCTTCACGCAAACAACTTAGACAATATGACAAAAAAATCTGATGATTAAAAAAAAATACTTTTTTACCATGAAAATTATTATTTGTAGAAGGAATGGTCACATGTGCCTGATTTCATCCAGGAAGGATGAGGGACTGATTGAGCATGTGCAGTATGAATATCATCACTGTAGCTCATTCCTGATTTAAGAAATAAGCCATGTTGCAACTGTCCCCACTCGCCCCTATTCACCAATGGACTGTGATTGGTCCATCGTGATCAGCACTGAGAAAAGTAACAGTACTTCTGCCACCAAGAATGTGGTGCCACAAGAATGTACTGTCAGATTTTCACCACTAGATGTCAACATTTTAATTATATTAGATTACATCAAATCACAACAAATTACATATGTTCATTTGACTGTCTCTTCACGTCTGAGATGAAGCAGATCATTTACAGAGCTGTTGAAACTGTAATTTGGCATTTCATTCCCTTATATATAATATTTGTTCTCACTATTCAAGCAGAAAATAAACTTCTCATTTCTATAATTGAATTCATATGCTTACTCCCCTCTAACAAAATAAAATGATTGCAGTAATCGAATGCAATATTTTGACCCTGATTAACTCCATAAATCATTAGATGGGTGTAGACTTTTGATTCTTATTTGTTTACTGCAAAAAGGTTTGAGCCATATGACTGTGATCAAGACAAAGAGGCTTTGCAACTGTAATTTTAACCGTTTTGGATAAAAATGGTTGCAAGGTTAATTTTATCATAATATTTGTTACTCACTGCTTGCAGAAAGTTCTGTGCTGCTGTGATGACTGAATCCGGAGCTTTTCATAGAAATATACATGCAGTCACACACCCACACTCTTTTGGATAGGTTATGTCACTTACTTTGAACAATGCTTTGAATAATTTCACAGCCACATATGATGAAGAACATGCAGAATAATCACAGTAATCAGCACAAGCCTACTAATCTGACATCATGATGTCACCCATATGAACAAAAAGAAATTGCATGAAGCAATTGTGATTGAGACAAAGTACTGACATTGGTTATTATTCTGGACCATATACTGCAAGCCTAAAAGCCAACATTTAAGGATTAAACAAATGGACAACATACTGATTTTCACTTACCAAATCATGGACGTGCTGGTTACTGCAGGGAGAAAATATATCAATATAATCAATATAAGTAAAAGGAATCAATATCAGTAAAAAAAAAAGTTTTGTTCTTGTCGTGGATTTATAATGCCAGCTGTTTATTGCAATTTGCAATACTTTTCTGCGCAAATTTTGTTTCATTCTTTAGACACGTTGTGCACTCAGATGTTTTTTACCAAGACAAAATCAAAGGTATTTATAAAGTTCATATATTATTTGTATCCATATTTTACAACATTTGTAAAATATACATTTAATCAAGATTTTAACATAACATAATCACACTTTCTTTTAATATAATATTATAAATGATTTATTTATTAAGAATTGTTATATTTTTAAATATGTTTTTATCATTTGTATTGTTATTTTTATTTATTAGCAGCACTATTAATACTTCATGCCATTTATCCGTACACCCACCCCAGTATTAAACACCTAATAACTGAAAAGTATGAAGACAAAATCAAAGGTATTTCTAAAGTTAATATATTAGTTTTTATCCAGAATTAGTTTCATTGTACGACATTTGTAAAAGTGATTGATCAATCTGAGTTCAAAGTTTTAATTATTGATTTCCACACAGCATAATCATCATGCATTCTTTTAAGATAACATTCTTTTAATGGTTTTTATTATAATCATTTATTAAGAATTATTGTATTATACATTATATTTATTAAGAGTTATTGTATTTATAAATATCATATTTAATGTATTGTTTGTATTATTTGTAATGTTACTTTTATTTACTAGCAGTACTTTAAGTAATAGTATATTTATAGTATATTTTATATTTATTGCTAACATATGGCATTCTTTCGTCTGTGTAATTTGAATCGAGTGATGGAAATTTTATCATGAATTTACAGTGGAAGTTCCAAGTGGGAAAACTCAGATTGTTTACATGCGCTTTCTCATTTGAATGCACTAATGGTTTCTTGCCTTCAAAATACCCACAGATCACCTGCTATTTTGTCCAGAAGTAATTACCCAGTCCTCTGTGGGAGCATACGTGAGCGCTGTGTATACTGCTTATAGATTTCATTTTGTGAGTTTTCCCTCTGATTTCCCATGCCTCAGTAGGAGGTTATTATTGACTGGCATTATATGAAATGTCTCAGTCGATTTTTCAGCCCACTAATGCCTGGACCTGTGGAACTTCATCTGTCCTGCGAGACCCCTCTTAATGAAACTCGTATGCAAGCCAAATCTCACCTTCAGCGGTTGGAGAGGATAGATGATTTCACGGCATGTCCTCGTTGTCATGTATATCTGCCCAGTGCTTTTAGACTTCACCATCAAAAGGGGTTTTTATTATTCATGGCACGGTGAAGTAAGAGGTGGGAATAGTGATTTTAAAAATGTGTGCTTTTCTTACAATAATTAAACGTGGCTGTCAGCTGAGGGTCGACCACAGGTCTGGTCATCCCATTTTACATATACACCTAGACTCTCTTTCATCCCAGTCCAAGCCAAAGAAACGTTGTAGCCAAAGATATTGAGGCTGGAGACTGGAGTTTTTATTCGCACAGAAATAATGATATGATATGTTTACTTGCTTTAACAAATTTGACAAGCTGGCTATAGTGTACTGTATTCCACCTATCTAATCTCAGTATTTCTCTTTCTCTCTCACACATGATCTATAACTCAGAAGAAGCAGAGTGTTTTGTGCTGACAACACCCTGACCCACAAAGCTCACGCTTTACGAGCTGCTCGCTGACATGGATCACTTCGTTTCCGGAGTTATATAAACACTAGGAATGTGTGCATATGTGTATTCACAATATGAATATAAATGCTTGACAAAATACTCTGACTCAACCATGCTGAATGGAATAAAAAGATATGCACTGTTAGGTGATTATATAAGATTAAAGGTCAAATGTGTGATTTCTGTGCCACTAGAGGCACCAAACAGAACTGTGGCGGTTCAAGCGTTGCATATTTATTTATATTTTTAGACGATACAATACAAAAATTCAACAAATAAATAAATAAATTGGACCCATTTTTATTGATTGCACCAATAAATTGTTCACTGTAGGACTACAAAAGTGTTTAAAAAAGTAAATATGTACTCTCACTTTGGCCATCCAAGATGTAGATGAGTTTGTTTCTTCATTGGAACAAATTTGGAGAAATTTGCTCATCAACGAATCCTCTGCAGTGAATGGGTGCCGTCAGAATGAGAGTCCAAACAGCTGATAAAAACATCACAATAATCTACAAGTAATCCACACCACTCCAGTCCATCAGTTAATGTCTTGTGAAGAGAAAAGCTGCATGTTTATTCTAAACAAATCCATAAGATATTTTAACTTTAATCTGTCGCTTCTGGCCAAAATGTCCATCATTTTGTCCATAATCCATAATAATAATTCCTCCAGTGAAAAAGTCCCCTGTTGTCCCTACATATTTGCTTAGAACTGTTTTTGTTTGTAAACAGTGCTTGATCTGTGCATGCTTCTCTCCTGATTCAGACAGGACAACTTTTTCATTGGATAGAGCAATATGATGTAATTGAGCCGGAAGCAATGGTTTGAAATAAAAAAAAATGTCTTTATGATTAATTTGTTTTTGTTTATTTATTTTTTTAACAAACATGCACGTTTTTATCAGCTCTTCAAACTCTAGTTTGATCAGCTATAAAGTCTCTCATTCTGACAGCACCCATTCACTGCAGAGGATCCACTGGTGAGCAAGTGATGGAATGCTAAAATTCTCCAAATCTGTTTCAACGAAGAAACAAACTCATCTACATCTGCGGCTGAGTAAATTGTCAGCAAATTTTCGTTTTTGGGTGAACTATTCCATTAACTGTTCCTGTTCCTAGGTTTCTTCAGCAAGTAAAAGAACATGTATTCAAGTCCATATGGAATTTTCCCATAAGAAGTATGAAAACGAATGGCATACATGTACATATGATCTGTATCTATACATATTTAAAGGCTATATTTTACTCTGTGCTCCCCAAATCACCTCACAGTATGAGCAGAAACTGACGTACATGTGGACTGAGAGATGTAATTGAATGTGCCATGTCAAGCCTGAGGTAGAGCGCAAATGTTATGTAGCAAAGCAGAGCGAGAGAAAGAATGAGAGCAAGGCTCTAAAGGGACTTCAACAATATTTTCCTTGTGCGTTTATAGCCGCATTCCGGTAACACATGCATCTTCTGAAAGTTATTTTGGAAAGGCACTGTATTGAATTATTCTGGACTTGCTCTGCCTGAAACTTTATACATTTTGAATTGACCTATATGCGCGTAGGCACTGCTATACGGCCCCTTTATTCTGGCATATACATGTGATACATGCTCACTTTCCTTATTTCCATCTGTATTTCAGCCAAGACTGCACTGAGAGTAGCACATGTAAAGAAACATAAAGACTTTCTGCCACACAGAGCCTGTGTGCACTTTAAAGTGCACTTTAACACATGCAAGAGACATTAGCATAAATTAGTGTGCTAGCATTAGCTGGCTAATCCTTTATCCTGAATTAGCACTTATAATGGCTCTGTCTCTGTTGTACAGGAGGACCTAATAAATGTGGGCCAGCAATTAGAGGTTATCTTCAAAAGTTACATAAAAAGTTTAAAGCTCCTTCTCTTGAGGCAATCCAGACCTTTAATGGTTTATGAACAGAGAACGTAACTCTTTTTATCTCAGTTTTTCTTATGTGGTAGGTCCTATATTATATTATATTATATTATATTATATTATATTATATTATATTATATTATATTATATTATATTATATTATATTATATTATATTATATTATATTATATTATATTATATTATATTATATTATATTATGCTTCAAAGGTTTGGGGTCAAATACATGCTACAGTAAAAACAGTAGGCTAATAGTGTGAAACATTATTACAATTTAAAATGATTTTCTATTTTTATATATTTTAGAATAATTTTAATATGCTGATTTGGCATATTAGCAATGTTGAAAACAGTTGTGCTGCTTAATATTTTTGTTGAAACCATGATACATATTTTTTTCAGCATTGTTTGATAGAAAGTAATAAAAAAAAACAGCATTTATTTGAAATAGAAATATTATGTTTTTAATGTCACTTTTGATCAATTTAATGTGTCCTTGCTGAATAAAAGTATTATTTACTTAAAAGTAATTAAGGAATTAAAATAAAGAGAAAATAAATTAATAAAAATAAATAATGGAATATAATGACTATGTTTGTTAGTCTAGGAGTCTTTGAAAGCCTATATATTCAGCATGCAGTGTGTAAATCTGTGGATATTTTTCTCTTTCCTTTGCTCAACTATTTAGGAAAGCTATCAAACATTAAATATCTTGTTTTTATTTCACTGCGCCATAGCCAGTAGAACCTATTTGTTGACTTTTAGTTGCTATATACAGTATGTCAGGAACAATATGATCATTTTCAAATGATAAAACCCAGATACAGAATCAATGAGCACAAGCAGAAACCCTTGGAGTGCATCTCCATTGCCTTACAAAATGAATACAGGGCCACTCCTTGAAGATTATTTATCATCTAATGTTATTCTACCTAAACAGTTCCCTATTTTTTAACCAAATGTGACCCTGGACCACAAAACCAGTCATAAGGGTCCATTTTTCGAAATTGAGATTTATACATCATCTGAAAGCTGAATAAATAAGCTTTCCATTGATGTATGGTTTGTTAGGATAGGACAATATTTGGCCAAGATACAACTATTTGAAAATTTGGAATCTGAGAGTGCAAAAAAAAAAAATCAAAATATTGAGAAAATCGCCTTTAAAGTTGTCCAAATGAAGTCCTTAGCAATGCGGTCACAAATCACCATTGTTATTTAATGTATATTAAGGGATCTGCCACTAGGGGCAGAAGTGTGGCCCTTGATCAGAGTGATGAATGTTTTCGATCCCAGGTTTCTTTTCCACAAACGTGCTTCATTATAAACACATTTGCTTCAGTGTGGCCTATATGTGTGTGTCACACCTAGAATCTCCCCTACCATTGCAAAATTTGCATTTAAAGGGTACAAAGTCCTCGTCTTGCATAATCACATTCAGCATATTGTGCCTAACTCACAGGCCAGTCAAGGTTGCGTGCTTACTGTAATTCATTCACCCACTCATGCCCCAAAAGAGGAGGAAAGGATCAAAAATGCAGTATAATTTGTAGGTAATGTTGTTATTGAAACTGATCACACCAGATTGGAACTCATCCTTCCACATCACTTTCAAAGCATTCCTGCAGTCTCAGTGAAAGCTGACACTGGAACCATATAAAGAGATACTGGGGCCACGCTGCATGGTATGTTTTGGAGCTGTTCCAGGTTCTTCAGGAGCTTGCTGGTTACATAGAAACACACATGTAGATGTACTACACACACAGAGAGCAGGAGGTGCTCTTATAAAGCTGTGGTTTACTGAATCTGTACAGGAAGCCCCACAAAAGTGGGTGGTGAGGAGCCCTAAAGCCAAAGCTGAATTGATATAAGCAGATTTAAAGGGACTGTTTACCCTGAAAAATGAACATTCTGTCAACATTTACATGCAGTGCAAGAACAAATTTCATGTTACATTTAATTTCTCATTGATATTGATGACAAAAAGTACAAAGCAAAACATCAAAATGGGAGCATGACTAAATTAATACATGAATAACATGAAAAACCTGAGCGTTGATTATCAAAGAAATATGCTAAATAGAGAATGTCACATGTCACAACTCTCAGAAAAAAGAAGCTTTTGATATGGTACTATTATAAACACTTATTAATATGTACTTATCTGTAAGTTACAAAGATGTGCTCTTTAGCTTTTGTACTTCAGGGTTTCGCTCCAGCTGACAACTTTGTACTTTTTTTCAGATAGTGTAAGAAGAAAAATATTTTTCTCATTTTTTGTGCACATACACAGACTGCAAAGGTCACAAGGCTTAGCAAGGTCACAAATTTCCCCATCTAGGCATTTACCATTCCTCTTCAAACAGTAAGATCAAGCATATTCAAGGACAGCAGTTAAATTAAAACAGAACAAAATACTGTTATTCATCTTGTTTGTTGAGTGTAGCCTATCAAGGCTGATTCCAACGTCCATCCGTGCTTTGAGTGAGCGTTTATTTATAATACTGCGCACATCACTGTGAAGGGACCATTTGGGTTTAATAGAAAAGTTTTGCATGCTCCTCTTTTCATCTAGTCGCCAATGAATTCCAATAGGGATTTTTTTAAAACTGTGCTTTGATAATGACTTTCAAAGAAGGATGTATTTTCAGATTTTACAGTGAAACATTTCAAACTAATCCAGAAATCAAACTGGACTTAAAAAAAAAAAGCTAACTCTTTTAATCCACCCACTGAAGAGCTTTAGGGGATCATATTCTGACCAAAGGATGTTTGAAGGGTTTTATGGTACTTTCCAGCAATTGGCTAGCACTCAGAGTGCATTCATGTTAAGCTAATGAACAGGATTGCAGCCACAGAGAAAGAGAGACTGAAAGAATAAGACAGATGATGAGCAAAGACGGAGAGATTTGGGATTCAAATTGTGCATCTGGTCAGCTGGTTACATGTAGTAAATAAAGATTATGCAGGAAAAGTGAGTCTGACATCACTGAATTAATATGTTTACTTGGACACTCTAAATAAGTATTACATCAATGTTATCTGTATTATTTAAATTTGCCATATTACACTTAATGAAAAAGCTGTTTACTCAGTTTTCACTCTTGTGTTGATATTATATATAACCACACTTGAAATAATAACTAATAATAATAATTTTTGCCTGTTTCTGGTAACATTGATTTACAACACATATACATTTTTGTTAAAATACTTTATTTAAATGATTCAAATATGCACTCTGTATTTATTATTATTAGTTTAGCTTGTATTATTGTATTTGTTTAGCTTGCTGATATGATTCATACTTACACCTGATATGAATGCTGCACTCAACATTATACCACATCACTTTACTCAAAAAAAAGAAAGAAAAGAAAGAAGATTATACAAAATTGGTAGGTATGTCACAGTTTTATGTTTCTTCTTCTCTCCATCTCTCTGAGGTCAATAGGTCATTATAGATGAGGGCATACTGCTTGCAATGCCAAAACCCTAAGCAATGACTGAACAGCACTGAACTAGTGAACAATAAAGAAAAAGTGTTCTGAGGATGAATGAAAGTCTTACGAGTTTGTAACGAAATTATGGTGAGTAAATGATGGCAGAATTTTCATTTTTGAAAATAAATAAATAAATAAAAATCCCTTTAAAGATCTTAAAGGGGTCATATGATGTTGCTAAAAAGAACATTATTTTGTGTATTTGGTGTAATGAAATGTGTTTATGTGGTTTAAGGTTTAAAAAACACATTATTTTCCACATACTGTACATTATACAAACGGCGGGCTAGAGTGAGCGGCGGCGGCGGGCTAGAGTGAGCGGAGGCGGGCAGGCTTGAGAACGGCGCGGCCGGTGGATTCGACGATGGACATGGCGGCGGCAACAACAATATTACAGCGAAAATAAAAGTTACGCATGAACATTTCTTTGCATGAACATTTGGGCGGCGTTATGCAAATCTTCCCACATCGTGACGTAGACATGTGGGGGCGTGTTAGAACGAGCCATTTTAGGTAGGTGTGGTTGACTCTTAACTTTTATAAAGAATATCTCTTTGGATTTGAGACTTTAGTCTTTGCAACTTTACAGATCTTCTTCATGCACCAAGAGCTTGTAACACTCCAAAGAGAAAGGAAAAATTTAAATTGCATCATATAACCCCTTTAAGATCTTAATCTCCTGATAAATGGTATAAGATAAACAATACTTTAAAACTACATAAACTACACGATTTAATTTCAGAAACTCATGAACTATTAATACGCAAAATCATACTGCCAATTCATTAAGTCTGATGTTGATAGTGATGCTTGCCACTAACCAAGTTACAATAGTTACAATCAGTACAAATGTAGGCTATTAAATACTGTTTTTAGATGTCAAATCCAGCTAGAAACTAGAACAAATAAACACGCATTTCAGAAACCTGATTTGAACGTTCACGATGGGATTGTGTGGGGAACTGGTAATGCTGTAGGTCAGCTTATAAATTACATAATAAATTCAAATTCAAATAGAATTAAAAATAATCATTTGACTGACATATTGCATGATATGCCAATGTGTTTATCATGTGTTCATCAGCTGAGAGCGAGGAAGGGGGTTGGGAGAGAAAAATGTAGGCAGTTCGCCCTCTGCAATAGGGGTTGCTTGCGGGAAGGCATGGGAAGGCAGATGGAATCAAATGAAAAGGAGAAACAGGGGTCACAGTCACTGTGCATCAGCCACCCAGACTTAAATGATGTGTTCTGGCAGGGAGGTTTGTGGTAGAAGGCCAGCAGTGAGAAAGTCCTGCCCACTCTCAGGTCAGAGAGGATTTGACTGGCAAAATGAGAGAGAGAGAGATGTTGTTGTAAGTTGCACACCCAAATATACAACTCTACTTCCACATCAGGTATATACCTTCCTTACTTCCTTTCTGAAACAGGAAGGCGCAATACTGAATTGAAGTATTTTTG
Source organism: Sinocyclocheilus rhinocerous (assembly GCF_001515625.1). Lineage (NCBI taxonomy): Eukaryota > Metazoa > Chordata > Actinopteri > Cypriniformes > Cyprinidae > Sinocyclocheilus > Sinocyclocheilus rhinocerous. Next base: position 298,100 of record NW_015662957.1, read on the forward strand.
TCACACAAGTGCATTGAGGTTAAGGTCTCAGCTGGCACAGGCCAACAAGAGGGACATCAGATTTTCGCTGGAGCCAAACAGCATTTAGTTACCACTTCAAATTTGCTCATGATTATTTCAGGAGTGAAATCGGGTTAGACACGTTACATCATCATTCAAAGATCCCAGATGCAGCAGGCTGACACGGCGTGAACGCAGAGAGCGTCTGATAGCTCCGCTGACGATTGGAGGAGAAGTTGCACGGTTTAAGCTTAAAAGCACTCTGTTTCCTGTCCCATCCAGGCCAATGGTTGGCGTCTCCAGGGAGAAGGAGTACTTTGAATGTTATTTTTAGGATCAGAGAGCTCATTTGCTTTTCCCAAGGTGAACAGCGAAGCCCATCTGATCCCGACGACAGCCCTTCACGTGTCAGGCACTAACATGCTGTCAGACAAACACATGCAGAAAAAATATCCTGTATGACTATGCACATAAGTGACAGAGGTGAAGAAAAATAGAGTGTAATTGAAATGGGACTTACATTATTTAAAAACACAGACATTTGCAAAGAAATATTGATGGAATGGTTGATCGTGACAGTATTGACATTGATAAAAATAATTCTATGGCTCGATACTGATACAGATACAGAAAAACAAACACAAAAAATATGACATGATATGAAATATCTAAATTATAATACACATAATAGTATAGAATACTGCTGTTACTGCATGTTACATCTGCAAATGTATTATGAACAATACATTTGGTATTACTTCATAAATATATAGACACTATAAACAGCGTTTTGGAAAATATGGCGCTTTTTAACAGACGTGCTATATAAATAAAGTTGAGTTGAGTTGAGTATGCTAGGCTAAATTTCTACACAAACCAACACTCCTGGCAAACAGATAAAACTGGTTGTGCAAGAGTGTAGGAAACAAATTCCTATCTTTTTAAACAGCAAGTCTTAAACATAACAAAGACAAAACTACTCTGGAAATCTTTTAGACTAATGATTTATAGCTCAGGCCCAGTACAGTGATTCTGAAGATGTTTTCAATTAATCTCATTACAATCAACTTTTACATGCTGTTTGTAGCCACTTATAAAGTCTAGGCGCGATTATTGATACATGTCTATGTTTGCATTTATTTATTGCAGCATTTGGGAGATATATAACGCGAGAGGCGTTTAATGAAAAGCAGCTTAGGTTTGTAAATATTATTATTCTTTTGTCTAACTGACGGACTTTAGGACCTGGTGACGGACGCAATGAGGATTCCCTTCAAGAGTCCGAAGGGAAATAGTGCGCATGCGCACACGTTACATTCGCTTCATCCCTAGTTGAGAGCAGGCAGAACAGGGTGAAATGTATCAAAACAGAAGTCAACGCTGTACCTGTTTAAAGGAGCCGTGAACCAGGAGGAAACGTTCACCGACAGTTCAGGAATTCTACTTAGAAGTGTTTTAGAAAAAAACAACTATTATGGAAACAGCTTAAGACTTAAAGAAGTGTAGTTAAAGAGGTTTATGAAATTAAAACACAAGCAGATGAGCGCAACCAAGAGGATTAAAGGCAAACATGTTAAGAAGATGAGGAAAACAATACAGGCTAATTAGAGAAGCGGTCGGAGTGGGAATTCCTTTCGGTGAACAGCCGGACAATGGCTTGAGTTTGTTTTTCTTTCTTTTTTTGGGCTGCGAAGAAGCTGCGTTCATGACCGAGGAGACGGAAAAGAAACTTTACCGCGTGTGCGTGGGATATTTCATTCTATGAAACTATTGCGTTTTCTTGTCTGTCAGCGGAACCACCTGTTTCTGGACGGATTTTATTGATTCATCATGTCCAAAGTGGTACATAAAAAGAATCACTGGACCACCAAAGTTAACGAGTGCACGATCTGTAAGGACGCCCGCGGCGAGCTGAACGTGCAGCTGCTCGGCGGAGCGGAGAATGGTGAGTTCGCCTATATCGGACCCGTTAACGGGAATGCCGTACAGTACAGACATGGGAAAGTGTCCGAGGGGGAATTACTGCTGGAAGTGGAGACGCTCTCTGTCTCTGGATTGCCGCTGTATGATGTGCTGACAGTGATTAAGAACTGCAAGGGACCTATTAGGTTGAAAACTGTGAGGCAAGGTAAGAAGAGTGCTCTAATCTCACTTTTCTTTTCACCATGTGATGCATTTCCTGTAAACAAATCATTAAGGAATTGTTTCCCCACCTAACAGCTATGCCTGAAAATATTGCATAATTTGGGTGACTTGGACAAGTAGAGATAGGCCTATTATTTATGTTTTTTTTTTTTTATTAATGAAACAATTAATTGAACCCATACAGTTGGCCTAGTGATTTTTAAGTGTCTGATAACTGATATACTGATTTTTTAAATTTATTGTTTTAATTATAAATGCTTTCCTTAAAATCATTAGACTGCAAAAATAATAGCCAACATTTTTTTATTTGTTGTGTGTGTGTATGTGTGCATGTATATGTATATATATATATATATATATATATATATATATATATATATATACATACATGCATACTGTACATGCATGCATACATACATACGTACACATTATATTTATTTATTTAGTTATTTGTTGTAGTTGCATGGTTGTTGTTAAATTTCACAGACAAGACAACATTTTCATGGGTCAGTTCACAGGACATGGGTTGTGCGTCCCTGAAAAAAAGAGCTTGAGCAGCAGTACTTTTTAATGTTTATGTCATTACATTAATTAATTTTTGCAAATTTATTTTCATCTTTGTTTTGGATGTCATGTAATGCATTTCTCAGTTATGAGTGAATGAATCTCTGTTCTTAAGCATTGTGAAACTTATTTGCCCCAGGTTAAGTCAAGTTGAAATAAGTGCAACTTGACAAAATCCATTTCACGGAAGGTCAGATATGCTGAAGACCCTTTGTAGATGCTCTTTGATAAGTTTAAAGCATGACTCACTAAATAAAATCACATGTGATACCATTCGTCGCGTTTCTAAGTGCATTCGTCATTTATTTCACTTTATTCCTTTATGAGGAGTTGATGAGTGAGCTGTAATTCCCAGGTAAAGGCACTACAGACTGTCCATTGTGCTGACGCTGTGGTGACTCCCCACAGGGCTCTGCCTCATCACATGGTTTGAGTTATGCTGCTCTCCCCGCTCTGTATGCTTCTGCCTATTTCACCAAATGACTTCAGACAATATCAGGAAACCAGCCAATCAACTCGGACTGCATTCCCAGAGCACTACTGGGCCCAGCTCCAGCTCTCTCTCGCTCTCATACACTCTTCATATGCATTCTGGTGTTGAGTTTCAACGTTTATAATCTATCAAGCTGTCTGGGAACTTTTTGTTGTAACCAGCCTTAATTATGAAAATGTTTTTGGCAACAAATGCCATCTGTTTTTCTGAGTTTGTGAACAAAGCCTTTTTTTTTTTTTACTTGAACAAGCTGATGATCTCAAACTCCCCATGCTTTAGACTTGTAGGATGAATTATTGATATGAAAGGCATTAAGCTGAGCTTGAAATGCATTTCTCATGGTTCAAGACTCTACGCTCTTGTTCATACAAGCACCTGTGGGTCTTCACACTAGTCATATGGCCTTTTTAATTTGTGTGGGCCATTATTATATACATTGTCTAATAATGAGCACACAGCCGTCCATAACCTTCGGCACAGTTAATACAGCGCACAACAAATTCACTCATTAATCTTCATTGATTTTTACATTAAGACTCTCAGTCCTGTGGTGACCTTACTAAGAGTCTGTGCCCTGGCAGCTCTCTCTGGAGGTAATATTTAATAGGAATACCTTTCAACGCTGTTGTATTGATTGATGGAATAAGCCTCTTACTCTTCAGCTGAGAAAACAGTGTTATTGGTGATGTCAGAGTTGTGGCACTTAGAGCTGAAAGTTTCATGGGATGGCAGTTTTGGAAGTCTTAAAGTGAGGAAAATTCATGGGTACTCATTATTTATAATTGTTTAATTTATTAATTTACTCAAAATTCAATTTGTGCAAACAATGACATGAATATGCCTTCTATGAAGAACATTTTTAAAACTTATGAATGAAAATATTTGACCTTTTCACTTTTTTCACCAAATTCATCATGCGTAGTGTTACAGTACATCACTTACTCACTAATGGATCCTCTGCATTGAATGGGTGCCGTCAGAATGAAAGTTCAAACAGCTGATTAAAACATTACAGTAATCCTCAGGTAATCCACACGACTCCAGTCTATCAATTAATGTATTGCAAAGTGGAAAGCTGTGTGTTTGTAGTAAACAAATTAATCAAGACGTTTTTGACGAGCCCTCTATCCATAATCTCTTTTTTTCACAAATTTGTTTTCTCCAGTGAAAATTTGTCTTGTCTGAATTAGAAGAGAAATGTGCACACATCAAGCACAGTTTACAAGTGAAGCAGTCATTTTAACATTTTAAAGAAATATGTCGGTTGGTTTTGATGTGAGAGGGCAATTGAGGATGGACTTATTTACTGGAGGAAGCATTATTAGATTCATATTTTGGCCAGAAGTGACGGATTAAAGCCTTGTGGATTATTGTGATGTTTTTAGCAGCTCTTTGAACTCTTATACTGACGGCACCCATTCACTGCAGAGGATCCTTTGGTGAACAAGTGATGTAATGCTATTCTGATGAACAAACAAACTCATCTACTTCTTGTCCAGACTGGGTGTTGACTTGTTATCATGATGCATTTCACAGTAGGACAATTTATCCTGTATCAGATTACTCTAAACAAATGCTGATCCTAGATCAGTTTCCCACTCTGAGCTGCTTTCTGAAAGGGGTAGAATGACACACTGCTCTACATCTCTCTCTGTCTGGGAGCTTCTGTGTGGGATTTGACATCGGGCTGGATTAGGCTATGCCTGGGGAGAAAATGCATGTGTGTATTTTGCATGTCCACAGCCTCGGCTTGCACAGGGATAATGCTAATCTACCCTAAACCAATAAAAAGGGGACTGTGAAATGCCATTAAGCCAGTGGTCAGGGGTTACCATGAAGGTATTTAGTGTCTGGATCACATCAGGCTGTCGAGGCTGTGCCCTATACTTTCTCTTGTTTGCATATAGTCAAATTTCAGTCCTGCTGCTTTTCACATTGTATATCAAACACCATTCCATTTCATATATACATATTGTAGGTTTTTATATGACCGGCTGATAGATTTACTGCGGTGTAAATTAGTTGACGGGAGGGGTGGAGGCCTCAGTGGGTAGATTTCATGTGGAAGTGTTTATTTCCTTTTCCTGAGTTCAGTTTAAACATCTGTGTTCTTCAGGAGAAAGAGAGGAACACACTTTGCTTCCTATCACGGTTGGTGAGTCAGGACAACTTAAAACAATGAGGAAAGCTATCCATTCTTTCAAGAAAGGGAAGACCAGTAAAGCAGTGAATGAATGAACAAATGATCTCAACCGCATGTTTGTGCATCCACCTATGGTTATGCAAGAGAAATTTGTGTACACTCAGGTGTAACTTTTTAGGATGTAGCACATAATTCTTTTAAGGTGTATGAGACTTTTTATTGTAAAAATAACTAACATTTTAGTATAAGTTCAGTTCTGTTGGTCATGAGGTTTTTAATGACTTTTAGGTTTTATTTAGTATTGTGGTTATCAATCAGAGGGTCGCAGAATGACTCCTAAGTATTTGTTAATAAATTAATAGGCCTATATAAAATAAAATAATCTAAATTAATATGATAAAACGGCTAAAATCAAGATGTAAAGTGAAAGCATATTTCTCTTAATTTCCCTCAGTAAATACTGTTTTTATTAAACACACTGTTCTAAAAAGTTCTGGAGTCACAAAATAAATAATGGTTTATTAATATAATACCAATGCTACCAGTTTCTGTTATGAAAACAAGCATGTATTTGTGTTGGACAATGGGTGACCTTTGAGTCAAAAAGTTCGAGAACCACAGATTCAGCTAAAGCAAGTTGTGACTCAAATGCTGGCTGTAGAGATGTATCTTTAGATGGTTTCTGAAGTTAGAGAGGGATCCAGCTGTTCTGATAGAGTTCAGATCGTGCCTCTATTGAGGAATGATAATTTGATCTCAGGAAAGTGGTCACTCACAGACCACAACCTAGAGATACCAGGACCCTGGACTAAGAGTTTTTTTACTCCAAGAAAACCAGACCTTTTCTGTCCAAGCATGATGATGTGGAGCACAAATATGTATGACTGAGTGTTTTTTTTTCTTTTTGTGATGTGGTCAGTTAAGTTCATTGACCTGGATGCCGTTATCACTGAATGTTAAAAATACTTAAAACCCCCGAACTCTGTACCTTTCATTGGTAAGCTTAAACCTGACACAGAACGCATTCGAAAAGTCAAATGTTTGTGATAATGTTGTTGGTATCACCAAAGGGTAATAGAGGTCTTTATATAAATCAACAGGTCCTTGGCCTTCTGCTCACTCAAACATTGACATTTTTATTAATATAAGTGGTAAGTAAGGGGAATTGGTTACACTAGTGTTTGTACAGTATGACTGTTCCAGGGCAAAATCACTTTTCCCCTCAAGCTACAGTATGTGTATCCACAGGGAGATCTTACGTCCAACTGGGCTAATGGAGTCTTGTGACTTATTGCTGCTGGCGTGACACAACTGACCTGTGGTGGATGTCGTACAGAATTTCTAATTCGCTGATCAAATTGGATATTGCTGTGTCAGTATCATAGAGTAATTTCAATGGGACACATACTCGTGATGTGGCCCCTCTGCTATCAGACTCACAAAACGTGATAAAAAGCTGACCTACACTGTCTTATGCATGACAGTGACATACGTTTCTTATAAATGTTCCACCTCAGAGTACAAAAAGAAAAATTATTTCACTGAATTCCGACTGTTTCACACAATTGTGACTACTTCTTATAATTGCAGCTTTATTTCTTGTAATTGTGACTTTATATTTCACAATTGTAATGTTTTTTTTCCCTCAAATCTGTATATTTTTATATTTCATATATGTGACCCTGGACCACAAAACCAGTCATAAGGGTCAAATTGAGATTTATGCATCATCTGAAAGCTGAATAAATAAGCTTTCCATTGATGTATGGTTTGGATAGGACAAGACCTTGTACCTCACCTTTACAACTTTATTTTTTATTTTAAACTTTAATCGGACAATTAACTGTTTAATTTTTTACTCCGAGGCGGAAATGTGCTTTTGTAGTTTCTTTCCTGTTATCAGAGTGTGTAAGTGTTGGAGATTTATAGTGATTGCTTCCATTCAAGCCCAGGTTGTCAAAGAGATGAGCAAACATTCAGCTGAATGTCAGATACTCCGTGCTGGTGTGTGCTCAGTGATGTGTCAACAGCTCACCTGTCTCAATAGAGGTTTCTGGGGAAAGCTTGGGTGGCTCTTAGATAAAACTCCTTTGTCTTTGTTTTGCTCAAGATCTCACATGCTCAAACATAAATACTGAAGCAAAAGCCTGTGGAATCTAATATCTCTTTTCTCTCGTTCTTTTAGTATCCAGTAACTTTCTTTCTATGTTCTGCTGTTTTTTTCCCCCGTTTAATCTGAGCAGCACTTTTTTATTGGTAAAATAGACATTGCAATCCTAATCGTACTGCTTTTGTCACTTTTCGGTTAGTGATGCTGCCCCACATTTCACAACATCACAGTCAAGGCGTCCAGCAAGCCTTCCAAATTTGGTTAGTGCTTTTGAGAGATTTAGATTTTTTTTTTAATGTTTCTGGTCCAGTTTTCCATTAGTAAGTCATTTATTAGGCACAGTCTGTATGTCGATTGTCAACCAGTCACACAAGAACTGAAAGGATGTGAATGATTTGTGATTTCTGAATCAGCAGATGCTTTGAAAGGCAAACAAGCCTGTGGTGAGTGATGGCTGTTAGAACATTGCGCTTCTGCTGGATGGCTGAATAAATCAGCATCTGTCAGTTGTGAATCCGTGAATCAGTTTCAAAAGTTGTGCATTGGTTTCGTCAGTTTATGTTAGGGAGATTGATAGCTGAAATCTGGCCTATATTGCGGTCATTATGACACATGGAACTCTTGGATGTTAAGAATGAGAATCGGACAAATTTAATGATTATGATACAGACTCAGATTCAATGAATGGTTGTTTTTCTAATTTTGAGGAAGAAAGAATGCTTAATCATTTTTATAACATTCCCAATGTCTTGATTCCCAGCTTTGCTCTGGGTCACAAACTTTGACATTGATGAAACTTGGAAAAAACCTGGAGAATATCTCCTTTAGATAATATTATACTAAGTGACATCTGTGGAGAGAGACTAAGGTTAGCACAGAAAAACACGATTTGATAGTTCCTCCTGCAGGGAGAAACGTTGCAGAAACATATACTTGCGCGCATCAGATGTTCTGATCAGCCATGCATATCCTCAGCTTTGCTGTTGTTGCCCTCTTTTCCCGATGGTTTTCAGAGCAGTCTCTCACACAAGCACTAAATTGAACTTTACCTCGGGATAATCCTGGCCTTTTTCCGAATCGTTAGCGGTTCCCTATATTATAGAGGACACCGATTAGTAGTTTGTGGTTCATATACGAACACTCCACTTTCTTTGCCTGGCTGAGAGTTTTAGTGAATGATTTCTTAATTCTGTAGAAACGACTATCGTTGGGACTATTGGGGAAAAATACTGTTGCTTGACATTTACAGTAAATGTTCCTGTAGTGCACTGCAGTACAAATTTCATTTTGAAGCATTCAAGCCATATTGGCTACGGAAACGGTTAGATTTGATTGCCTGGATTATGCTGGGAAAGCAATGTTCATACTGGACCTCTTCGAACTCTAATTGAATAGCCCTGTTATATTCGGTTGGATTATGCTTCATCATCCCAGGGCCTCTGGAGATGTTGCTGTGTGTCCAGCACGATGTGTTTTTCCAGCACAGTTCTGTTCAGCCGAAGCCCAAGGGTCTGAATACACAGATCTCATTAAAGAAGAGGCCTTTTCTTTTTCTGCCTCTGCTCGTATGGCCTTATTACGGAAAGAGAAACGGCAAGAAAAGGAGTATGGGGTGTCTCGCAGAGAGTTTGGAGGGGGTCAGACTAGTTCAAGAGGATTTAGACAGGCTTTTATTGTCAACAATAGCAGACAGGCTACACAATGCCACCCCTGTGTCCGATATGGTCGGTAACTGGCCATGCATCCTCCTTTGGTGCCTTCTTTTTTGTGCTTTTCATCTAAGAAAGCCATGCATGAGCTAATCACCATGCTCCTGCTCTTTTCAATTACTTTTCATTCCAAAATGCATTATTCCAGAGATTTAAAATGTTAATTCACGCAGCCTACATGTCTGCGTTAGGTTTTGCGCTCTGATTTTTGTAGACAGTCCCAAAATTATTAACATTTCTCCTTGGGGTGCCTTAGAATCTTGTCTTATGGATTTCAAAATCCTACTTTTGCTTTGTACAATCAGTGCTGATTAAATTGAATTAAGAACTGCAAATTTAAGAACTGCTGTGTCTGTGTTGTTATTGTTAAATACAGCTAAAACTATTAAAATGGCATTGGTAATAAAAATAAAGCTAAAGTAAAAATGTGTATATATATATATATATATACATTTTATGAAAAACTTTTAATTTTAAAAAGTGAAAATTAGTATTTAATACCATTTTTTTAAAGGACACTTTCTTTTAAAACATACTTCAAAAATCTTCAAATGTTTCTTTGTAATTAATTGTAAAATTTACTATCAATTTCTGAGTGAATTTTTTTTCAGCAGTATTTTTCTGTGAAATTGAAATTATTTTAAGTTGAAGTACTAAAATTACTAATATTGAAATTAAAATAAAGTGAAAAAGAAATATGAATCTAAAATAAAATATTCACTAAAATTAAAATAAAAACTAAAAAAATGTTAAAGCTAATTTCAAATTTTTCTAAATAGGATTTAAATAATACAAAGAAGCATTGCTGTCTAAATATTTTGGCACGGGCCTTGCTTGAAAAGGAATTTGGTTCAGACAGAGACAGACTAATGTTTCAGCAGGAGGTACTTAAACACCCACCCAAACACATGTACACCCACCCGTGGACGGATGCACACCATTTTCGGAAGGGAAAACGAATCAAGCAATTCAATTTAATAACCATGTGTTAGTATTTACAGAAGGAAGTCAGAATCTCTCCCACAACAAACCCTCCCGGAACATTCCGCCTCCGATAGAAATAACTTTTTCTGCACATTTCAGTTATTAAATCAAAGAAATCCAGCATTGTGATCTTTTCGTTTGCTGCTTGTCAGTTATTCTGGTTTTAATTCATTTCTCACACACTAACGGGCTGTTCTTGCTTTCTAAAGAAATCAAATCTTCAGTTTGATTAAAAGCTCCATCTGCAAAATAACCGGCGTGATTCGAAACACTTGTGGTGCTGAATGGAATGACTGAAGTGTGTTGATGCGTAAACCATCCCGATGCCTTTTGTTAGCATGTTTATGGTGGGACGGGGGTGCGTTTGACAGTATGCAGCTGTGGAGGTGAGGCTGCCATATGTTTACAGTAGGATTAATCCTGACAGCGAGGGCCACTGTATACGCGACATCTGCTGTCATTGTTTCCCATCTTTGTTGTCTATGAAATGAGGGACGTGTGTGATCTTGTACTAATGTTGGATTCTGTGCGGGTTTTTTGTGTGTGTCTTATATTGCTGTGTGTTTGAGAGAGTCATTCTTCTCATCAACACCTTTTTAATTGCTTTCTTTCACTGTTCATTTTCATTAATTAGTCTTCACATGCTTTTCTGTTATGTCTCTGGCTGTCTTTCTCGCCATGGTTACCCAAGTCATGGTGCTGTGGTGTTTATGTGACTGTGTGAGCACAGTGCCGTCCCAGTTGACGGTCAAAAGCTCACACACACACACACACACACACACACATGCACACATTGTCTACTGAGATCCATCATATTCTGCCTGTAGTAAGTCAGCAGGGTTGTTTTTTTCTCTTCAATGTCATCTATTTACATGCTTATTGGACCAATTTGTCCTATCTTGTATGTGTTAATTTTATTTGAATTTTGTTTTAAGCCTTGGAGTTAATATTTATGTATAACTGTGATGGGATAAATCACAATGCAGTGGTTTTTACTGTAAATTTATTTATTTATTTTTATTTATTTATTTATTTAACCATACGTTTATTTTAATTTAATTTAATTTAATTTAATTTAATTTAATTTAATTTAATTTTATTTAACTTTGATAGATGCAAACTTTAGATTATTTGAATAAATTAGATTATTTTATAGAAAGATTATTTTTTTTAAACATTGCTACCGATTTTGACATACAGTACCACCCAGTTTTACCGTGTTCTCACTCTGGTGATGAAATAAGTCACAATGCAGTCCTTTTTACTATAAACTTATTTATTTATTTTTAATTTAAAAAATCATAGGTTACATTATCTGTTTTATTTTATTTTATTTTATTTTATTTTATTTTATTCAAACTAATAGGTAAGATTATTTTAAGGTTGTTTTACGAGGGTGCCGCATTTAGTGTTTGATGCTATTCTTAACCCTTTAATATAGCAGAGTCAGTTTAAATTAAGCTATATGGCACTGATTTACTGGCATGGCCTGTAATTGCACCAACAGCTTTAAAGGAGGCCATTCCTGGAGTCTGGTAGCCATTTTTTTTCAATCTGCACCTCTCTTGCTCTCTGTGGTGGAAATAATTTATGCTAGGCTAAAGGTCTAAAGTTGCCTTGCGGTATTTCTTTCTGTCTGTTTTTCATTTACCAAGGTTTTTTCCTCTGTAGTAGCATGCTTTAGACCTCTTCTCCTTCATTTCAGAGAGAAGGAAAAGAAAGTTGTCTTCAGCACCTCTGAGAGGAAGGGAGGAAGAGGCATGACGAACCAATTCTCTCCATCTGTCGCTTTTTTGTGGTGGAAAAAATAGTTGAGACTTTGAAGTTTTTTTCTTCTTAGGTCATTGACAAAGACTGAGACAAATTGTGATTCTTGGGAGTCACTGGGATTAGGGAGGAGAATTTGAGTTTTTTTTTTTTTCACATTTTGCAATTTTTTTTAGAGGTCATTCCCAAAATAGGTTGACTTTCAAAATGTGTGTGTGTGTGTTTTAAATTTGACATTTTCACTAATCACTGGCTCCATGAGTTTTCTAGAAAGTAGAGAAATAGGTTCTAAATGAATCATTCATAGCTACATTCTATGAACTGGTTGATCCAGTTCACAAATCCGATTGATTCGGTTCTTAAATTTTGTACTTTTCTTCACAGACAGCTATTGTATGACTTCAGAAGACTTGAAATGTATAGTTGTTTGGATTTTTATAAAGCTCTTTCTGTCCATTTTGGAGCTCAAGGTGGTTATTATGAACTATATTGTATGTCACTATAAGGGAAAAAGTAATGGTTTTGGAATGACATGAATATTCATTTTTGAGTAAACTATCCCTTTCGTCTTATGAAGGCTCTCTGCTGCTTATATTTTAACCTCTCTCAGCATGTTTAGTTTGGTGACGTTTACCTTGAATTCATCTCATGTTACATTGGTGGGCTGCACTGCATATACACACACAGACTCTTTCCTACATTACCTAATTGAATAAGTCCTGTTGCCAGGTATTGCAATTAGGTTTCTCTGTGGAGTGCATTGTCCTCATTTGAAAAGTGCAGACTGCAGCATCTCTCCTTTACTCTTTCATTTCAGCCCTTCATTTTCTCTGTCCCTATCGCATAGCTTCCTTTTTACTACTTTATTTTCCTCTATCTTTAGCCTTCCTTTCCCTCTTGTTCACTGACATCCCCCTTTTCATTAAGTAAACACGTGGGCTGACCCATCACCGGGTCTGTTCAATACGTTCAGAAAGGCCTCTGTTGGAGAAGTGGCTGAGTAGTTAAAATTGGGCCTTGGTTCTCATATGGAAAATTTGAGTCCAACCTGAGTTTGAGTCCAACCTGCATTATGTTCAGATTTAATTCTTGTAGCTGTGGCCTAGCAGTTATCACATACATTCTGGTTGGTATCATTGAAAAACTATTACAGTTTTTATTATTATTTTGAATTTGTTTTTATTTTTATATTTTTTTGGTTTGCATAGTTTTAGTAATGTTGCTGTGTTTTTTTTTGTCATGTTCATTCTTTTTTAATATATGTATATAATATTTTATTTTGTAATTTTAGTACATAAATTGAAACTAAATGAAAATGAGTTAAAATTATATAAATTTCTTTTTAAGTTTATTGTAATTCAAGTTACAAATTTTTTTATGTTTTTATTTTTACTTATAGTTATAACTATAATAAGCCTGGCCCTGTTGAGCTTTGGTGCTTATATGGGAAATTCTGGTTTGAGTCCAGCCTGCATTCTATCCAAATCCTATTCTTTGTCTCCCTCTAATTTTCTGTCCCTTAAATACTGCCTCAATTGATAAATTATGGCAATATGTTTTATTGCTATTATTTATACAATAATTCTATAATTATTTAGTTTTTTAAATGTTTGTAATTCGTGTATTCATTAAAGGCACAATATGTAAGATTTTTTTATTAAAATATCCAAAAACCACTAGAACAGTGTTATATATTTTGCTGACTTGTGTATTTACATTATCCCAAATGTTTCGAAGAATGTTTAAATCCAGAGAAATAAGCAATTTTAACTAGTGACACGGACCGTGTCTTTAGTGTCATTGTGCCGCCTGCCAATGATGTCATACACCCTCGATTTCCGGTTTTGTTTTGTAGAAAACATGAAAACACCAAAGAAGCTTTAATATGTTGTGTGTTTTATTAGACAGGTGACGACCGCACAGAGTAGCATTATAACAGAACTTTCAAATGTATCTAGTATGATAAAACAGCGCTGCTTTTGCATTTTATTAGACAGGTGACGACCGCACAGAGTAGCATTATAACAGAACTTTCAAATGTATATAGTATGATAAAACAGCGTTTCTTTTTTTCCCCCACATACGCACGACCGGAAGGAGCGGAAGCGGTCGACTGCGGCATAATAAAAGCTCCGCTGCTTTCGAGCCGTGTGTCACGCTCGTTCAGCGGCCTCGTTTCACTTCAACGGCTTTCAGCCACACCCTGCTTCATTCTACTACGTTAATAAATCATTAGCTCATCCATGAACATGATTTCTGCCCGAGTTCCATCAGATTGCATCGGCTGTGGGGATGAAGATGACAACTCCCATGATTCCACACTCAGTCACGGCGTCATCAAACTACGCATTTGTCTATTTATTTATTTTGAATACGCGCCCTCTAGCGGCGAAAATTACATATTGTGACTTTAATGCTTTCAATCAGGTGATTGAATTTATTGCTAATCTATTGTAATACTGTTCTGAAACTCACAAATAAGGGCAGTAAATGCTGATATTTAGGCCTAGCTTAAAATAGGTCTGAATTGATGTGCAAAAATGTAGAGGCTTTTAGATATTTAAAGAGCTTTAATTAAAGGGGACATTGGATGCCCATTTTCCACAAGTTGGTATGATTCTTTACGGTCTTCATGAAATGTCTTGATGACTTTGGTTAAAATTCCTTAATGGTCATGTAAAACAACACCCCTTTTACCTTGTCAAAACCAGCCCTGTTCACAGTGACCTGTTTCGGTGCATGTCTCTTTAAATGATAATGAGCTACTGCCCATGAAAATATACTACTACTACTAATGTTTTATTAGTTTTCGGTGGCACACTACTATCAAAAACAAAACTAATCCATTGTGTCTTCAGTGGCTCTGAATTCGGGAGACACTTATGTAAATTTTTACATCCAACTACAAAATGCCTGCATTGTTTACGAGACATTGTTGTATGAGACAGCTGCTCGAGTGCGGAAAAAATGTCGGACAGCGTACAACTGGCTGAGTGTGTAAATATGCTAATACGGGACAGTCCGTCTGCGGTTGTGGGCAGGGCCTGAGCAGTATGACATAATACTGCTCAGAAAATCAAAACGGCTTGATAATTGAGACTGTTTCTTGGCGATTAATAAAAGGAGTGAATGGATTTTTATCATTGCAGGATGGTTGTGTACAACACACTGCTAAGACACATTTTATATGCAAACACCATGTAAAAGTGAATTTTGCTTTCGATGTCCCCTTTAACTTTAGTATCTGGTATTTTTAGTTAATTTGTTGGCACGTTGCTGAAAAAAAGAGCTGAGGTGGGGAAGAATGTTTGGCATGAGCTGCATTCAATTTAATACTGTTTGCTGACTCAGATACTGCAGCGCTTGTGAAACACAGATGCTGGGAAAGTTTTAAGTCCAGGCAGAGACAACATGATGAGCCCTTTCTGCTGTTTAGCCCTGACCAGTGTCACTTCCTCAGTATCATTTCCTGATTCCTTTACTTCCTACCTTTTTGTGTGTCTCATCTTTTCCTCTTCACTTTTTGCTGTGCGTGTCCTATTCTAAGAAAACCGTTGTGGAGTTTGTTAGTTCCTTTGAGTCAACACCTGATTCTAAGGAGGATCAGGAGGGAGTTTGGCTTCTTAAAGCAAATAAATGAGAAATGGCTGAGTAAAATATACAGAGTGCCAGAAACTTCACATGACACCTGTTTACTTAACACTACACAACAGAGCTCTAGAATGTTCCGGTGAATGTTTACGCGTCTCCATGTCCTGTGTTTGCGCTACAAGCTCTGGAACGTCAGGAATCTTGCCTAACTGGTCTCTTCTGACATTATCTCTGTTTTTCTGTCCTTGCTTTTGTCTCTTGTGCGTAATAGTTCACATATCTTATCTCGTACATGAAGCTGCTCTCTACAAAATGCCTTTGAAACAGAAACCCTTTGCTAAGATATGGTGCTTCCATGTTTGAAAATACCTCTGAATTCCACTGGCTCATCCTTTAATCTGAAGCCTTAAATGGAGGTAACAGGGAGTAGATTGTGACGTTGCACTGGCACTGAGCTGCAATGCTGTGGCTCGCACGTTTGATCCTGAATACCAGAGATTACAGCACTGCTCCAGTAGTTAACTGTGGACTGACTGTATATGTAACACACCTGCTCTCTGGGCGGGACCCGTCAGACAGGTTGGGGTGAAACTGACAAATATCTTCATTCCACCTGTTAACAGGTATAGAAAGAGTCAGGAAGAGAACCCTTGTTGTGTAAGTGCCATTATGGCAGCTTTAATTCATATCCTTTGCTACGCAATGTTTTACACCATTTGAATGTTCTTTGTGGGTTAGATGACCATGTTGGATTTGATGAACTTTGAACTGAAAATTAAGTTAAATTCTTAATTTAAGAAATTTAATTTAATTTAATAATTTAAGATAATACAATTTTTAGATAAAATCTATGTAGTACTGTTTGTGTCTGATTTTTGATATTACCCTAAAACATGCAGGTTTGGAGTATGTTTTGTAAATGAAATCTTTGCCCCGGTTTGCATATTTGAAAATCTCTTTCTTAAGAAACTCTTAATCCTGCATTTTAATTGCCTAAATTATCATTTGACCTTCTTCAACATCTTCTTCAAATTGTAATGTACACCTGACAAATGTAGTGTGATTGTATCACATTTATGTAATGGCGCTTTTCCACTGCGTGGTACGACTCGGCTCGGCACGGTTTGAGTTTCCACTGCAGTTTAGTACCGCTTTAGAGTGGGCGGGATTATTCGCATGTCGTTATAGTTGCGCCGCCTATACTGCCGCGACTCCTGAACAACTTTTTCATTCCGCGTCGCCCCATCAAGCTCTTGCTGGATCTGCTCCTCTGGTATCAAGGAGAGGAACGTCTGTACTTCCTCAACAAACAACGAAACAGCCATTTTTGGGTTGTTAAAAAAGGTGCGCTCGTTCAAAACAGTTGCGTTCGATTCTTCGCTGGCTGTGCTGATTTAAATCTACCGGGTCTGTTATGTCTCGTGTCGCAAGTTCAGTGACGCAGGTATTGACGATTCTCTCCGGCCAATCAGTGATCAGCAGAGTTTACACGTCATGTTTTGGTAATGGTACGGTTCACTTGGAACCTCAACCGAGGTGGGACTGAAAAAAGTACCAGGTACCAGGTACTGTACCCAGTGGAAAACCCCTAAAAAGTGAACCGTACCGAACTGTACCGTGTCGTACCATGCAGTGGAAAAGCGCCATAATTCACTTCAGTCCTCCTAATAGGGTCAAGCATACTTCAAATCACTGAAATATTAATGAGAGCTTTTGTTAATCTACTGGGGGAGAGGCAGGTTCAGGACATTTGCATATTAACAATCCATAATATCCTGCAGAAAATAAATTATGAGATTTTTTTTTCTTAGTGATTCCTCCTTAGTGGTTATATAACAAAATTACATTTCATTTCAAAATTATGTTTCCAGAAGGTTCTGGATTGTAAAGGACAATGACACCAGTTTCCCTGTATTTTCCCTGTACAAACCCATCAAGTGGAGGCTCAAATATTGATGTGAGGAGTGTATAGTCATCCGTCACATGATTTGAAGCTTTATGGCCCACCAGAGGGTCTTAATGGACTCATACACTGATTGATGTCAAAAACAGCCTTTCCTTTAGTTATCCTTGGCCAGCAATTCATAATATTATATACATGTCTCATGCAATAACACAGAATACAAAGCTTGTTTCACTGAAGATCAAATTACCTGCATTGAATACAGTGTGTGTGCACTGGGTCTATATTAATCACAAATGTTTACTAGGGATGCATGATATGACCATAACTGTATTGACCAGTACTGTTTTAATGTTTTGCACATTATTGGTATCAATATGATTTGGGTGAAGATAGATAGATAGATAGATAATGTATTATTATTATTAATAATAATAATAATAATAATAATAATAATAATAATAATAATTATTATTATTATTAATAATATAATTATTATTATTATTAATAATACATTATCTATTATATATTTAATCTATTAATCTAGCGCACCTTTTTTAACAATTATATTTAATATCTATTTATATTTATTATTTATTTTTCATTCAGATAGATAGATGGATAGATGGATAGATAGATAGATAATGTGCTGTCAATCGATTAATCGTGATTAATCGTATCCAAAATAAAAGTTTTTGTTTACATAATATATATGTGTGTACTGTATGTATTTATTATGTATATATATAAATACACACACATGCATGTATATATTTAAGAAAAATATGTTGTTTATATATTAAATATATTTATATATAATATTAATTATATGAATATAAATGTAAATACATGTAAATATTTTCAAAATATATACTGTATGTGTGTGTATTTATATATACATGATAAATATATACAGTACACACATATTTATTATGTAAACAAAAACTTTTATTTTGGATACGATTAATCGCGATTAATCGTTTGACAGCACTAATAGATTTTGTAGATAGATTGATAATGATGGCCATCATTATTGGCCAGAATGCTGTTATTGGTGCATTCCATTGTGTAGAAGACAAGACAAAAATCCAATGCTTGGATTTTTCTCTGTAGATGGGTCAGGTCACTTGTTTTGAGATCAAAATTGTGGACATGCAGTGTTGATGTAAAGAACAGCAATAAGCCTGATGTGCAGCTAGACACCGCTGGAGGCGGTTCCCATTTTGTGCAGCAACCGCTGCTGTGAATCCAGTGGTGGACTGTAGAAGTCCAAAAAGTGATGTCATGCCTTTCAAACACAAACAGCCCTATTGTAAAACAGAGCTGGGAAAATTATATTATGTTAGACTTCCTTTCTCATGTCTCTCAACCATGAATTTGTGGTGCTTTTAATTGTGAGCTTTGCTTTGTAAGCCATGCAAGAATGTTTTAATATTTATTTTGAGTGAGGTATTTTTGTGGGCAAACACATTTCAATTAAATAAACTTTATGCAAACACATTAGCATCCAAAAATACAAAATGATGCTACTATAAGATATGAGTTCACTGTCTTGACTGTTTTGACCTCTTAGTAATATTTACTCAAATCAGATGACGCTTTGGATGGGTTCCAGTAGCCGAACGCAGGCAGTAGCTACACCCGTTTGAACCGGAGGAGGCCGGTCAGCCGCCCGCTGTGTGTTTTCCCATCTCTGATACAGCAGCAGGATGTGTGCAGTAAGCCTTTTCATCCCTTCGTTGCCACCCGCTCTGTCGGCTCTGTGAAGCATGAAGCAAATATGTGCTTGTGCTGTGAGCAGCGCAGGGCTGCTTTCCCTTGGAATAGCAGTGGCAGAAATGTTTAGTTTACCTGTCCCACTCTGGTTTCCTTGGGAGTTTCTTCCCCAAATGTCTGTGTTTGTTGACCTGAGTTCATGTCGAGCTGTTCTGTGCCTCACTAGAGCTGTGTTTGTTTTCATATGGTGACTCTGTAACAGGAACACAAGGCTCTTTTCCAGCCTCTGTCTGTAATGAGTCACATGCCGCTGTCTGCCTGAAGACTCTCATGTGTCCATGTCCTTATTACAGAGGCTCTTCTTTCTTTTGAACTTTGACTCTTTCTTTCACACTTTCTTTCTTTTTCTTTTTTTTTTTACACTTTTGCTCCTTCTTTCCCACTTACTTTTTTTTGTGTATTATTCCTGCCTTTTACACTTTTAAACTTTCTTTTGCCCTTTCTTTCATGCATTTTTTCTTTGTCTTTCATGCTTTATTTTTCTTTCACACTCACATTTTTTTCACGTTTTCCTTTTTTGCACTTTCGTTTCTTTTGCGCTTTCTTTTTATTTTTTCATTCTTGCATGCTTTTTACACTTTCTTTTGCTCCTTCTTTCCCTCTTTCTTTTTTGTGCATTATTTCTCTTTTGCACTTTGAAACTTTCTTTTGCCCTTTCTTTCATGCATGCTTTCATTGTCTTTCACGCCTTATTTTTCTTTTACACTTTCTTTTACATTCACATTTTCAGTTTTTTCACATGCATTTTTTTGCACTCACACTTTTTCATGTTTTCCTTTTTTGCGCTTTCTTTCTTTTGCACTATTTTTACTTTTTCTTTCTTTTTTTGCTTTTATGCTTGCTTTCATGCTTTCTTTTGCTCCTTTCTCTTTTGACTCACTTTTTCTTTTACTTTATCTTTCTTGCACTCATTCAGTTTAATTTTCTTTGTTTTTTTTGTTCCTTGTTTTGCTCATTCGTTTTCTGCTTATTCTTTTTCATTTGCTATTCTTTCTTTTTTTGCTCTCTCAATTTTTTCTCTTTCTGTTTTTCTTTTTGTTTTGTTTCTTTTGCTATTTTCTTTCTCTTGCTCTTTAGTTTTCTTTCTATTTAATTTTTTACTTTTCTTACACTTGTTCATTAGATTTTTTTCTTGTATATTTACTTCTTTCTTTTGCTTATTCCTTCCTTGCCTTTAACTAATTTCTTGCTGTTTCTTTGCATCTTTCTTTCAGCATTTTTGTTTTATTTTTCTTTTTTCACTCTTTCTTTCACACTTTCTTCACTCATGTATTTTAAATGTGTACTGTGATGTACAATAACAGTAGAGTGACTCTTTGTTTTTATTATTGGGCATATGTCATAGAGCTTATTGGAAATGGATACTTTATGAGCAAAGAGGGGATGGCATCACGATTGCTTTTTGTGGTGTGTAATGTAATTGACGTGTGTGCATAAAATGCAGAGTGTGTGTGTGCATTTGTGTACAATGGGAGTGGGAGAGATCATTAAGCTGTCAGGCCCATGAGCAGAAGGCAGTAGATATTGCTGCTATAATTCACTGGGGTTGTGTATTGGTCTGCTCTGTGGGTTCCCAGTGGGAAAGCCCCTCAGCGCAGCATGCAGCCTCTAGTTTGAGTCATTGTATGTGTGCATACGGGTGTGTATGGCAAGAGGTTGTGAGATTTCTGCTTTGCGTTCAACAGAAAAGTCCTTAATTGTTGTGTTTGGCACACTGCTGACATATCACATGCTATTCTCTTTCTAGTGTTTTTGGGTGTTTCATCACGGTGTTTGTGTCTGTTAAGTGAGTGTATTCTCCTTCTGGTGTGTTGGGGTGTTTTGTTATGTTGTGCGTGTGTATGAGAGCGTCAGCTGGTGCCGGTGTGCGTGCTGTGTGATTGATGCTCTGCATCCTCAGTAGTGTCTTCTGCAGCTATTTGTCTGTATAATCTCTCCTGCCTGCTGTTTGTCTCACTCTTTTAGAGATCCAAAATAACACTTACTGCTCATACTCCACATCAGCACAGGAGACTGGCTTACCACAACAGTACAGTACAGTAAAGTTTGGTGTAGTGTTGTGAGTGGGTGTTGGTTAATCAGGCCTGTTTTTTGGGGTGTGTTCTGATCACCCCAGGATGTTAATGTCCTCAAAATATAGTCTCAGATTTTTACTAGTGCTCTCAGAACTTTATCCCTGCTGTATTTATCTAAAAATCTCTAGTTTGGTGCGGAATGTGATGAGAAATTAATTATTGGAAGTGTTTCTTTCACAAAGGTTGTCTTGCTCCACATTCTCTGCTTCTCTTTTTCCATCTTTTAATACCATCCTGATTTGACATCTTAGGGCCAGATTTACTAAACGGGGCAAGCGTTATAGCACAATTCCATAAAAACCCCCCCTTATTTTTCTTACTATTCTTTGTGGTGCCAATAGTACACTAGACACCTTTTCCATTAAGTTTCCAGACATTTCCTACAACCCTAAAACACAACATAACCACATTGCACATGCGTTTTCTTAAAGTGGAGTGAAAATTGCACATTTAATCTTGAACTTTGTCTTTACCTCTTTCTTAGTGCTTTGGTTTTCTTGTCTTGTTCTGTCTCAGTTTTTCTCTCAAATGGCCAGTACAAGAACACATGGGGAACTGAAAAACAGGACAGTGAATTTTTTCGAGGTTGTAATTTCCAAATGTGGGTTATAAACAACTCATTAGTGGGCACAAACTGGCATCAGAACGTGCCTGCCTGTGCCAGATGGGCACAAACACCCCTGCAGTCGGGACAGTGTGCTTGAGCCGGGCACCACCCACTAGGGAATTCTTACCCGCACACCTATGCTTCCAACAGCAGTGTTAGGTTCATACCTGAAATCAAATCAAATTTTGGGGTTTTCCAACAACAAGCTCAATGAAAATGAGGCCTCTGGTAATTTCAGTTTCTTCTACTTTTGAAAAATGCTGTATTGAACTTAATCAGAGCCAGATTCTATAGATCATACAACCTTCTAAGCCTCCATGTGCATCACCACCTTAAATGACACACAAATGTGCATGTCCTGCTCGCACCGGTTCCTCAGATGTAAAGTACATCAAATTAACAGCAATAAAACAAATGCTTTGTATGTTAATACTTCTAGACAAAGAAATGTAATTATTTTTCCATTCTTTGATCATCTGTGTATTGTCTCATTCCTGCCTGATGGAGAAAGAATTAGAAAGCGAGCGGAAAAACAATCGCTCAGAAGGAATAACAAGTTAGACATAGAGGAATGGAGGAGAGCGAAAGATGTTGCTGAAGGTATGCCAGTGTTTTCAGAACTAATGATCTTCTAGCTGATCTCCTGTAGTCCATAGAGTCAGTGTTGATAGAAAAAGTATACAAAAATCTTACTTATCCCAAATTTTGAGCAGTAGAAGGTATAGATCATACTTTTCTCCTCTGTTTGTATCCGTGCATCCTGATTGGTTGTGTTTTTAGTTGCTTCCTGCAGTATTTCACTTTCAGTGTGTTGCGTCATAAAAGTTAAGAGAAAGTGTTATACCTAGTCTGTGTAATCTTGCTCCTCTCTCAGTTCTTTTTGTTTTATGCAGATTCAGTCCAGAGTCTCACTATGGCAACTGAAGAGAATGAATTCATGTGAACCGATAGATTATGTGTGACAGTATCTTTTTCTTCTTACACTGCGCTTCTCTTTCCACTGTCAATTCTGCTGACCAGGCGAGGCAGATATTTCCCTTTACGATTTGCAAGGTATTTTTTTCCTTTTTTATCGCCATTCCTTGTTATTAAGAGTCTAAATGTCTTGCTTTTAGTGGCCTAAAAGCTTTTCCTTTGTCAAGGAATGGGTTTAACTTCCATTTATGGGAAGTTATGGCTTTGTTGGTATTTCAGGTCAATGGTAGTGTAGTTCATCTAGCTTGGAAAGCTCTTAGTAAGATTTTAGGGGGAAGCCCTTTTTAAGTCCTAAGCCAAATAAACTATAAAGAGCTTGATTCGAGTAACCTTTTAGTGTTAAATTAGTTTAAAGACAGAAATCATCACGAAATGTCATTCGCAAGCCATTTTACTTCTGTGGTCTTATGTATTTATTTCCAATTAAAACGAGATGTTCAATGAGGGAAAAAAAGTGAAATGAAACGTAAGAGAGATTGGTGACATAAGCTGAAAAGGAAAGATGTTTTAGAAGTAGAGGTTGATGAATAATATGCCTTAATGAATCATGGACAATATGACCTGCAACGTTCATAAAGAAAGTAAATTGGGTCAGTTTTGCTTTCATGTTGATTTTGAAATCATAAACAGGAGAGAATTATGGAGGTGGCAAATCCGGTTGGGAGAGGGACTAAACCATAGAAGTTGTTTGCGAGCTTTGATGTAGTGCTATAGTGTGAGAGAACGAGAGGCAAAGTGAGTGGAGGGAAAGAGAAACGTGAAAGAATGCCATACATGTTGATGAACCTGCTACAGGGGAATGTGTGTGTGGTCTGATGTCATGATTCACAAATTCATTCTGTCGGTTTCTGGTCTGTCTGACTTCTCCTCTACAGCTGGTTTCTGTCTGCGCTCCAGTTTCCAGAGTTACGATACATCAGCCTTCAATTTCGACTGACTCTTATCATTACATCCCAGTTCTCTCCTAATAATAACTCTCTGTCCTGTTTTATTTTCAAGTTCTTTGAAATATTCCATCGTGGTTCAGCAGATTGACTTGTTCTTTTGTTCATATTTTCTTTGTGGTTCATGGTCGTGCAGAAATGCTTGTGGACTAACAGTCCTTACGAAATGACTAAAACCACTCAGACCGCTGGAGTTTGGTGAACATTGTTTGTTGATATTGCTCTGACATTTTGGAGGAGTGAGGACATAACCTTGTACTTACTTACCATCTGCAGTGCAGTAAATGTAAAAAGAATCAGAGCTTGTTCCTCGCAGGTTTTGTCTCTTTTTTTTCTCTCAAAAGAAAGCATAAAAAACAAACACTGAGCATGCACGCACAGCTCTGATTTTTAAAAATGACACCATGTTAGCCATTCAAAGCATATGGTGAGCTTACTATCAGTATGGTGAGTTGTGCGGACAGATGTCGATAAAGATTATGCAAAACAGGATTCATAGTTCAAAGTTAGCTTGAGGATAGTGCACAGAACTGACAAGCTTCATTATTGCGCTTTGCTTTGCCTCTGTGTGGATTTAGGGGTTTAAGTCAGAATTCATAATCATGCCGTTGTCCATGGACTGTAGATGGTGGTAAACACAAAACATATTCCTAATGGCTTTTGGAGGGTCACAAGAAGGCATGGCAACGTAAAAATCCCTCTCTTTAACTCTGGGGTCTTTTTGAGTAAAACATGATAGAGGACCCATATCTGCTCCTATTAGGATGGTAAAAAGAGAAAAAAATGCTGATTGAATATCTATACCCTTGTACTTGATACTGTGTGTTTAGACATTGTGTTATCATTTGATGTGATGTTAGAGTAGCTCTGGTTTGTAGAGGTATAAAATCAATAGTGGACATCGACATTTTTTGTCATGAGTGAAATATCAGTTCATATACTGATAAACCGATAAAACATTTTAAATGAATTAATTATGTGATATTGATCAAATTAATTGCAGTTAATTGCATATATATAGCAATAGTGCTGAATAAAGAGAATTCAAGACATGACATTATTGTGGCAGACAAGCAAAGCATTGAACAGAAAAAGTGGTTTTAGAAGTTAATATATTTATATTGTTTGTCAATAAGCATATCATTGACCTGCAGTCCATAGCAGTTCTTTTTACATTTCAGTTTGTCATTCTGTCAGTCATGTTGACAAAATTCCTCATTACCAAATTTACACAAGGGGCATGATTAATTATGCTAATTTTTTATCGCATATTTTTATAAAATAATGAATCACACTAGATTAAAATGTTAGATTGGCGTCCCTAATTAAAATAGTTATTAATATTAATGTTGTATTTGCATATTTCAAGGCTTTGACATTTCATGATATTTGCAACAAAATATGCTTCCAATAAAGATAGTCAGTGAACTTTTTATTCTCTCATTTGAGTGAAAATCCTAATGGGAAAAGTTACTGTGGCATTGCAGAGGAGAGTTTTGAGTGAGGCATACAGTTTCCAGTTATGCAATGCACAAGTTTTACTTGAGAAAATACCATTTTTCAAATGTAATTTACCCCTGTTATGCAAAGCATAAAGTCTTCAGCTTCACATGGTGCTTCAGAAATCACTTTAATATGCTGTATAATTAGCTAGAATAATTGCTAGCTATTATTCTGTTAACATCTATGTTGACAATAGTTGTGCTTCTTCATATTTCTGTGGAAACCGTGATACTTTTATAATATGTGCATGCATATGGTTTGAATAAAGTTATTAAACATATGATTTTCATCCCTATTGTATCCTATTTTGACTGCATCTGCTTCATGTATGGTATTACGAGATCTTTAGTAATTCTTTGGCGTTTTAAATAATTGTATAGCAATAGATATTCTAAATTAATGGTAAACCTTAATAGTGAGAGTGATTTAAAGCAGCTGAACTTCCTCCTGCCCCAAAGAGGTGTAGACGGGGGTAAGTGGCCTGTCCCAGCTGGGCTTGTGGAGAAAGACTGATGAAGCATCTCCGAATGGTTTATTTGTGTGTTGTAAAAATGATTAACATCCACTTCCTTTAGTGGTATAAATGATTGTGGGTGGAGAGGTTCAGGTTGTGGTGTTCTCTGATTGGCTGTTTGTTTGAGTTTGAGAGATGAGGAGGCGGACCAGTGCACTCATTTCTCTAAATCCTCCTGGGGGTATCAGTCAGAGCTGCGTCCCGTCCCGCAGCCCCACCCCCAGAGGTCTGCCATCATTATGATACACTTCACAGCGACCAAAATTAATGTTAATGATCTTAAAGGTGTCAAGGCACTAGGGCTGCACAATTCATCGAATTTCTAATCGCGATTACAATTATGGATGCCACAATTACGTAATCGTTCAAAGCGGCAATTAATCGTTCAAAGTCCACTTATGTTATTCTGCACGCTTAAGATATGTTTTTTTCTTTCTACCACCTAATTGATCACCGTGGCAGCGTTTGTATGGCTGGCAGTTGGTATCAGCACATGCAAGGTATACAGACAAAAGACATCTCTGAATTTTGATGTCACCGTGCATTGTGTGCACAACAAATCAATTTGCACTCAGACCCCATCTGTCATCTCTGAGGGATGGAGTCTTGATTTGTGGGCAGAGTTATTTGCATTTTGTAATGGCTCCTGAAACCCCAAAAAGCAATTAGTGACAAATTTATTCTGCAAATGTCAAGCCAACTAATAGACCAGCCCCGAACAACCTGCATCAGCCATCCAGGATGTTACATTGGCAATTAATGAGTTTTTAG
Organism: Sinocyclocheilus rhinocerous; assembly: GCF_001515625.1. Taxonomy (NCBI): domain Eukaryota; kingdom Metazoa; phylum Chordata; class Actinopteri; order Cypriniformes; family Cyprinidae; genus Sinocyclocheilus; species Sinocyclocheilus rhinocerous. Next base: position 324,674 of record NW_015662957.1, read on the forward strand.
CATTGAGTGCGTGTCTTTAGGACGGACTGTGGACATCTGTCCAATAGTAAGTCATTACTGTTGAAATCAGTAATGCCATGTGTGTGTTTTGAGTGTGGAAGGTTAAATGTGCTCATCTATCCTCTCCCTGAAGTTAATGGATTTGCACTAAATAGTATGAAATTAGTAATTTGTTACCTTGAAGGGTTTATACTCTGTTTAATAGGCACTTGAAAGAGGTGCCTAAAACCTCAGAAATTACCATCAGAAGTTCATACTAAATTTTATGAGAGCCATTTTATTTTCTGTCCAGTCTGTCCATGAAGTTGTATCTTGTAAAAAAAAAAAAAAAACTTTATAGTTCTTAAAAAAAAACACACACCAGATTTTCACATTTTCCACAAATGCTTGTTTGTGGGAAATACCAGGAATCACTTCAATCTCTTTTACTTTCTTTTTTCATAAACGGCATTCATTCTCAAACTTATTTTAAGTATTTGCATCCTGTCAAATTTCAGGTGATTAAAACCCCACTTTTTTACCTTCTATCCCATGATGCTCTTTGTTTGTTTGTTTATCCAGACATTTCAGACACTTCCAGAAAATGGCGCTGCAGCTGAAGACATTTTGAACAGTTATTTTAATGTTTTGTTCGCCAAGCTATTTGTTTTTTCTAATAGTGGAGAATTTCACAGAGATATTTCCATTTATTACATTACAGATTTGTCATGTTATGGTTACATAATTGGCAAACACATATAATAATGCCGTGTTCGGCAGGAACACATGTATCTGTTGAAGCTGTTTATCAAGAAATGGTCCATCTGTATTTGTATTTGGCTGTGGAGTCGACTGGTAAACACACAGCAGATGACTTTGTTGGATATGTGGAATGTGTCCGGCTGAGGTATTCCAAAGAATGCCCATCACAAAGTCTTCTCTCACTCTTGCTTGAACACACATACAAAGAAACTCCATCTTTTGTAACAGAGAACAGGACTGTGTTAGCAGGACTCAAATGAACTGAGAGCAGCTGAGTTGGAGGGAGATTCACGCTTGACGTCTTTCTCCATTTGTTTGCCCCCTTATTTCACATCAAGTGACATGAATCTCCACAGTCAGACATGTGATGTGCTCGCTGGAACAGACACGGACAGCAGAGCAGTGTGGGTTTGTGCTGAAGGCAGTGACACACATTAGCACTTTATTTTGCTCATGCGAGTATTTGCACAGAAACTGAAGTATGTAATGTGTTATGAGTGATTTATGTTTTTGTTAGTAACAAGGGCTTATGAATGAAGGACTTGTGAATGTGTGCGTCTATCTGTCAAATCCTTTTAGAAAAAAAGTGTTTATTGTTTTAATCTTTAATCACAAATTGCATCAAATAGTCCGAGACGCATGTTTAGGAGGAAGATTTGTAATGAAACACCTGTGAGATTACTTGACTAAACAATTTTTAGTCAGCATGCACCAATAATTAAATAAGCTCGAATTAATAATTGAATACTTAACTCTAATTAGTGCTCTTTTAGATTGAATTAGGAAAATAAAACCATGTTTGTCTTTGATAGTTGCATTTTGTGTTCCACTGGATAAGAAAGGATTCAGAAAATAATGTATTATCCTAATAATACGAGACTCATTAGAAGAAAAATCAGTTGAAATCTCGAAGCACAGAATAACTTAAACAATTAATACAAACTATTTGTAGATTTTAGCAACACTGTCTCAACCAATAGCGTGAGTTTGGGGCGGGGCTATCGGTTTGTTCAACCAATGGCATTTAAGGATTTTCGAGAAAATGTTATGTTTTAAGAAGCTCCTTTTTGTGATGCTAGTGGTGCAGAAACTAAGTACTTCAATTTATATCTCTAACTAAACTTAAACTATATCTTTTGACCATCCCTAATGATTCGGTTTATTTCTAAACTTTCATTTGTTCTTTAAATCCATCGCCCATGTTGAGGATTGCGTTTTTGTTTTGTCATTTGTTTCCCGACACAACTAAAACTCTTCTGTCTTTGTTAGAGATTCTGTCTGTCCACTCCCCAGTTGGTGCTTCCGTCCAACATTCGGCGTTGTGAGAGTTTAAAGCCACGCGGCTTAGTCAGCTCCGCTAATGGAGAGAGTACATGGAGGACTGCCCAGCCTTATCAGCTCTTGACCAGCGTCATGGCGTTAAGCTCATGCCGCTCCAGCTGTCTGACCGTGGGGACGTCTCTCCATGCATCTATCATTAATTACTCAGACTCAGGAACAAGGAAATCTCCACATGCCTGCTGCGTGACCAACGGTTGGCCTTCGGTATCCTGCGTGGACCGCTCCAGGTGCTAATTGTTGCTAGTGGGATGCTTTATCTTCAGCACACATGGCTGGGGTTAACGTTGACTATCACAGGTTGGAATAAGATCATTCTGAGTAGACAGCATACTATCTGTGGTATTTTGTTATTCATACACCCACAAAATCCCTCCTTATGAATTCCCTTGACCTCTTGAATGCATTGCAACTTTAAGCTACACAATTCGTACGACTCAATATCCAGTTAAACCACAAAGTTGAAGCACCATAGGTTCCCTACAGGCAACATGCTCTTGATTTTGACAGCTGATAGAAAGGACTTGCTGATTGAAATCTGTCCAGCGTTCTGGATTATGACCTGTATTATGAGTTGCGTAGGAGGAAGAAGCCTTTTTCAAGCCATTAATGTTTGGTTTGGATACAGGAGAAGGTCAGACTATGGGCACCAGTGCCAAGTCTGGAAATCTTCCTGTTGACTCAAGATAGCTTATCTTGACTGTACTGTTTCTCATTCAGCTTGTCGAGGTTAATGATTTATAAATGAATAATACACATCAGGGGCCTAGTATATGAAACTTGATGTGGATTTCATCTGAAACACTTTTGGTTTTCAATCAACACATATGCCTGAACCTGTGCTGAGTTCTCCTAGATTGTGGGAAATTTATTCTCTACACATCTCTATACTACAGTATATATTGAGCTTAAACACTTTGATTATGCATAACCTCATCTGCATATAATTTCCATATGTACATTGCCACCAAGGCCTGTGACACATTTAATGGTATTAATAACTAGGAAACAGATGATATTGATAATTTCATCAATTTATAATCAGTTGTTTTAGATATAATCTAAGAAATATTTAATATTTAAACATCTTTTACATTAACTAAACCTGTTCATGAGAAATTGTAAATCAGGCCCCACATGTTGGTGGTCAATGTTTTTTATTTTTATACAAAATGTCCAATGATTACAATATGGAACAGAAAAATACAGGATTATTTGCTATTGAAAATGCATTAGAAGTACAGTAAGCAGTCTATTTTGAATTAGTATGAAATTAATCCACTTGTGGGTAGCGCATGGTTCAGTGCTAAGAATCTGACACAGGAGGAGAGCTTTTAGCTCTGTTTATTCAACTGGAGCTTTGTCGCTTTCTTCCACAAAAGCTTGAGTGGAAAATTCCTGTTCCAGAGTTTTACACAAAGCCAGAGCCCCTCGGTTCTCTTAATACCAGTGTTTGACACTTCATCAAGAAGTTTTATTCTTCAGAATATGGAGTTTGAGTGGTGCAGTCCAGAATATGTAGTCGATGAGCAGGAGAAGGAAATAGATGCACAAATGTAAATTCCCATGAATCAATGTGTGGTGTGTTGTTGTAGACACAAAAGTGTTATATAACAGTGTATAACAATACATAAAGATGTATACATCTTTTTACACTACCGTTTAAACATTTGGGGTTGGCAAGATTGTTTTAATATTTTTGAAAGCCTCTTATGCTCATTAATGCTACATTTATTTATTTAAACGTTAGAACTGTAATATTGTGAAATATTATTGAGTCATTCCGTGTCAACTCAAACAGTAGTCCCCGGCTCAAATTTGTGATTTTGTCAATATTTTTTCTGAAGAAAGATAAACGTGTATAGTTAAGAAATCCAATATTTTAAAGTCATGAATGTATATTTACTGAGTAATCCACTATTTTGTAGAGGGGGGTCAAAATGGCAATTTTCACCTGAGATTCGGAGCCAAGTTACAGGGTGGTAAAAATGACTTCAGAAAGATGACAGCATAATTATTTTATTTTTACACAGAGATTGGTATAGGTCTATTAGTAAAATCTGTTGACTTTAGCGATCTTTGTTGCATTATATGCCAGTAGTGACCATTCAAAAATGGGAAAAAGCACTTTTCTATATTTTCCTCTCCAAAGTTTGCATGGCTGTAACTCAAGAAGTATTAAATATATCTTAATGCCCTTTTAGATGTTGGGTCTTAACAAACTTTTCTTTTGGCATCTTCATTTGTAAGGCCCTATATGGTTTAGTTCCAGAGATATTGGAATCTCAATGAGGCCTCCAGGAGTAAATTGTTAAATTGTACACATTTTCCATGGTTAAAAACCAAATGTGGGTCACTTTGCATACAGGTGGTACTTTTTTCATATTAAAAGGAATGCCTGAAGAATGCATAATGTTAAAACTAGAAATGTATCTTGTTTCCCTCTATCAAAACAATTGCATAGAACACACCTGAGTTCCATAAATATTCTTTTTCCAAAGTTTGTGAGCATGTAACTCAAGAAGTATTAAAGTTATCTTAATATCTTTTTAGATTGTGCTTCCTGATTAGCTTTTCTTTTTGAATCTTCATTTTTAAGGCCCTACATCATTCAGTTCCAGAGATATGGGGATCTCAATGTAGCACCATGTCCAGATTGTTGAATATTACCCATTTCCGGTGGTTAAAAACCAAACGTTGGTCACTTATAATAATAATTCCTTACATTTATATAGCGCTTTTCTGGGCACTCAAAGCGCTTTACACAGAATGGGGGAATCTCCTCAACCACCACCACCACTTGGCATACAGCTGATGCTTATTGTATTTAAAGAACAATGTCTGAAGAACAAATAACATTGGTATACTGGGCTGTATTTTTATGGACATTTCTTAGAGTGTAGTGTAGATGTACATTCATTAAATTAATCCTACAGTCTCTAAATGTAGCTTTTAGCATCTTAAAGGGATTTGGCAAGGTGGTGTGTTTGCAGTGCAGGAAGTGGATTAGTCAGTGTGTTGTAGTACTTGAGTCCATTCCTGAGATATCTGACTCAAGTCCAGCTCCCTGTGGAGTGATCAGTGCTGTTACCTGCCTGCTTTAGCACTCTCACTGATAATCTGCTCTGCATGCAGTAACACACTGACATAGAGTCTCACGGCTGTTCTCTAGTATCTGCTCAACCATCATGTCTAGAGTTCCGTTTGCTCTCGCTCTCTCACTGCCTCTCACTCTTTCCTAGAGAGTTTGGTTATGAGTGACAACTGCATTCAAACTCAATACACTCAGCTAATAAATCTGTAATGCAAAAACAGTTGGCACTGACTGATTTGTTTCAGGACTGTATTCAGTTGTCACTCCTGTAAATAACCAAAAAGATACTCAAGTATAGTGCTGTGTTGTAATGCTTTATATTTAAATCAACTCAAAAAGCTAATTACAAATGTAGGCATTTAAGTCAAGTTAGAGGTTATCCTAACGTTAATTATTATTTTATTTATGGTTATTTACGATGATTTTAACAACATTCTTTTCAGAAATTCAGAATATTCAAGTTAAAACCAGGGGTTTTTGTATTCTTAATACAGTTGTTCTTTATTGCTTTCTAAAGTTTTAGAATTTTTGGGGGGATACAAACAATTCTAAAACTTTATAAGTTAGAAAATATGAAGAATTGCATTCTTAAGAATGCAAACCCTGGTTCTAAATGTTATCTAACCAGTTTTTTTGTACTGTTGGTACATTGTCTGGATAATACTCTAAATCCTCCAAATGTATGTTGTGATTTATTAAGTGCATATGGGTTTTTTAATTAAAAAATTAACATTATATTACATTCTAACCTTTGTGGGTGATAATGTTAGTGGTAAATGTGTTTTTAATGACTTGATTTCATCCAGAGAGAGTGCAGAACACCAGTGATCATGAAACAGTGAGCTGTAGAAATGGTGCATGGGGACTCCGTCTGGCTCACAGTATTGTTCATTTCATTTATTAGGATTCCTAAGGTTCGAGATGTTGGAGAGGAGACTGTGAAGGGAAAATATTCTCAAGTTTTCCCCTCGCAGCACCTTAAGAGACACAATTACACAAAGTGTTGTATAAAAACGCTTGCCTCCGCAGTTTATTTTAAAATCCTTCTGAGACTCTGATAGAACAGGCCAGACTGGAGCTTTTGTTTCCATTGACACCTTTGCTGTTATGAGTTCAAACAGAGCCAGAGAGACCGGCACACCCTGACGTTCCTCACGCTGAATGTTCGCAGACATTTCGGTGAAGGACAGCTCATGGAAATGTTCTCTCTTAATGGAGGCAGTGGAACTTTTGGCTGTACCGTGTTTTATTAACCGTTTGAACCGTCTCTTGCTCTCTTTCTCTTTCTGTTCTTTCTCTCGGGGGCAAGTATATTTAAACACTGGTATCTGTGCCTGAAAATAATTAGCTGCAGCAGGTCACAAAAAATAGTCTCTACCGCTTTCAGCAGTTGTGTCACAGTCAAACAGAGGGGACGAATGCACAGGCTCTGGGCCATGCAAGGGTTAAAGCAGAGGTCTTGTCATCTGTGGGGTTTTTCAGTGGTCTTGTGCTCAGACCCTCGGGGAGCTAGAAGTTGAATCTAATTCACTAATTGCTATAATGTGGAGCTTTCGAAATGTATTATCCTCTCTCTCATTCTCGCTCTGATTTTATTATTATTTTATTATTTATTAGTTCTTATTCATATCAGTCCAGTGTCATCTCCATCACATGGTGACACATGATATGACTACATGTAAACAGAGATCAAATGCAAGCAGACCAGAAGTTTAGATAAGAACATTCAGAAATAAGAATAAAGCAAAGGCCTTTTTTTTTATGAATGAGCAACATCATTATGATTGCATCAATGTGCAGTAAAAAATGATTAAAATATATAAATAATAAATAATAATTGAACTTTTTACTGAACATTGGTCATACTGATGTGCAACCATTTGAATGAAGCTGTATTAATGGGTAGAAAATGTATTAGTATTATTATTAATTTTAGTATTTATCATAATTTAGTATAATTATTAATATTAGTATAAAGTATTTAATTATTTACTTAATATTTAAAGATTTGATGTTGCAACGATTTTAATAAATATTAGAGTATTAGTGGAATAATTTATTATAATTATTATTATTAATAATAATAATAATAATTTAACTGTTTAATTATTTGCTGAACGTTGAAGATCATTAAATATTTTAACAAAAATGTATTACTTGGTGTTATAAATTATTATCATTATTATTTCATATTACTACTTTTCCTCTACATAATAATATTAATATTAATTATTATACATTTCCATGAAGTAATATTGTTTTATCAGTTTATAGGCAAATTATGGGTGCTGTGCAACTTGGCGCATTAATTTAAAATGTGTGGTTGTGATGTTTAGCAACTTATTTACGACAGCTTTGAGCAGTCAGTCAGTCGTAGACCTCTCTTTAATTATGTGACCATTAGAAAGTAAAGATTTCGTGTTCAGAAGGCCTTGAATCACATTCTCGTGGGATGGGTTAAGGTGGGTCAAGCTGGAAACAATGCTTGCACTGAAGGATGTCCCTCAGGCTGTGGCACACTGCCATATATTGTACAAAAAAATCTGCAGTGTCTCTCTTTACCGGATGAGTTGATTGTTTCTCATAGGGTAAAAAGAACCGCATGCAGGCCATGCTTGCTTTTATTTTTGTATCTGGGCACTTGACTTTTAGTTTCTGTAGAGCATATTATTGACCCTGTTTTCTAAATGCTTGTTTTTATCCTGGCCCATCCCTGCAGCTCTCCTCTCCAAACTGTTTTTTTCAGTCAGAGTGGATTCCTTAATTAGAGTGAATTCCTTATTTAGCTGTACTTCATGAGAACCTATCAGCTGAAGACATTGTCATCCATTATTTTTTAAGTCACTTTTTTTAATCCTTTGAGATAAGGAAACAGATTTGATATATTTAAGGAATAATGATTGTTTTCAAGTGGATACATATACTGTATTACTATTCAAAAGTTTGGGGTCAGTAGATTTAGCATATATATATATATATATATATATATACACACACGCACTACAGTTGAAAAGTTTGGGATCAGCAAGATTTTTAATGTTTTTTAAAGAAGTATCTTTTGCTAATCAAGGCTGCATTTATTTGATCAAAGATAGAGGAAATAAATATATAATTGTATATAAGTGTATAAATATATCAATATACACTTAAATAGATCTTAAATAGAAACTTTGTCTCCAGCAGGTCTCTCAACTAATGCTACATTAGTGGTCAGGTTGGCCAACAATAACCCGCAAAGTGGCATACAGTCAATTTTACTGCACCAGAGCATTTCCAATTCGAAGAACTTAGTCAGCACTGAGCTGAATTTTCTGCTGGCTCTTTAAAAGCCCTGACTGCATGTGGTGCTCTAACATAATTTATGCAAGTCCGATGGGGGCAGTATTCCCACCCACTACTAATTCATGTGAATTTCAGATTCATTGAGTAGTATAAGACATTTTAAATAGGTTTCATTTAAGTAAATTTAATTTAACAACACTTGCATGTAGGGCTGTGCAAAAAATCGAATGCGATTTTCATGTGCATCTCGTCAGTAAAGTAAATGAATCGCCTGCGATTTTGAACGTGATTTTGTGTAGCTTGTCAGTGAACTACGGCTCTGTGTAGTAAATGCCGCTCCATCTGAAAGCACGTGCTGGAGATTTACTACTAATCACCAGAAGCGGCTTTACTGACGAGATTTGCGTGAAAATCGCATTCGATTTTTTGCCCAGCCCTACTTGCATGATTATGCAATATTATATAAATATTTTAATACAGCCTTTTATATGTTGTACACATGCTAATGGACAAACTTTTATTATATTTATATTTTTCCTTGTACACTTACTCCCCTTTAGAGTTGAGACACTTTTTAGCCAATTGTTTAAAACAGCTAACTAATAAGAGTAATGTTTTGTGATGCAGGCTACATTTGTCACTTTTTTTTTTACCAATTTGTTGACATTTTATCTTTTATTTTTTGCTGTGACTGGTTATCTGAACTCTCTGTGGTATAACAGTTTCTTTTAAAAGTTTAGAAACTTCAGACTGGTGTGTATATGCTATACTGTAACAGTTGGTTTGCTATCTGATGTGACTGGTCTGTTCTTGGGGCCGGACGATCATCCCTGCCGGGCATTACAGCTTGCTGCATTCTTAATCAGACTGAAAGGAAAAGCTCTCATCTGATAGGGAGATGGACGGCCTTCACAATGACCTCACAAGGGCCCTTGTTTCTGTCTCACTCAGTCTGTCTCTGTTTTTTTTGCCTGTCTCTTAGCATAATTAGAAGTGAAGGTTAAGGACATAAGACAGGAGATCGGCCCGAGAGATAGCCCTCTATTTCCTCCCTCTGCTTGTCTGATAGGCGGGGTCGGATCCTGGCATGTGAGGCATGTGTTGTTGGAGAGGGGAGGGCGGTTATATAAACTCAGGATCGCTGCCCTGGGTCTCAGCTGCCCTGCTTGAGCAAATGGGTATGACATTACCACAGACCCCATGTCTCTCTTGCTTAGAAATGTTTTCATGTGTGCGTTTGTGTGTGTATGGCCCTCCCGCGCCCCCTTAACACGCCATGCGGAACATCACCGAGTGCAGTCAGATGGTTTGCATGGCATGACAGGGAAAATAACATCTTCCTTTAAAATATAATTTATTCCTGTGATGCAAAGCTGAATTTTCATCAGCCATTACTCCAGTCTTCAGTGTCACATGATACTTCAGAAATCATTCTGACTTATTATCAATGTTGGAAACAGTTGTGCTGCTTAATGGAACCTGTGATCCTTATTTCAGGATTCTTTGATGAATAAAAAGTTAAAAAGAACAGCATAATCAAAATAGAAATCTTTTCTAACAACATGTCTTTACTATCACTTTTTATCCATTTAACACATCCTAGCTGAATAAAAGTATTAATTAAAAAAAAAAGAAAGAAAAAATGTACTGACCCCAATATTTTTTACGAAAGATTTTAATGCAAAGCAAAAAAACAATTTTTTTTTAAATAATTCAAGTCATTTAGAATGTATAAATGGCTGAATTATAATTATTTATCAGTTATAAAGCTAAAAATTGAAAGAAAGATCAATCTATATATACCTTGAATACAGTGGGACGTTAACTGGGCGGTCTCTCGTCACACGACCTGTGGCATCGTTAAGGCGTACCCCACAAATAACCAATCGGCAATTGAGTAACGCTGACAAATTATAACTGACAGAAAATCTAACCAATCACTCACAAATTTGTCAGTGCCGCAGCCAATCAGTGCAGAAAGAGGGCGGGCCGTCAGCCAAAACCGGAAGCGCCTGCAGGAGCTGTGTGACCTGAGAAGGTCTCCGGCCTTGTGCTAGAGCTGCACGGTGAGCGTGGCTGTGAACTTCCCCAGGCTGTCTTACTGAAAAGCACAGCAGAGCTGCGATGTTTAAGTGCAAGACAGTATGGAATAAACTGGCTCCGCTGGCCCGGGCCTCATCCATGCTGTGTCTGCAGAATGCGAGGAAATCAGGCAAGTTGAAAAAAGCGGCAGAAGTC
>NW_015662957.1:335376-337082 GCF_001515625.1 Sinocyclocheilus rhinocerous
CTGTCTCTTAGCATAATTAGAAGTGAAGGTTAAGGACATAAGACAGGAGATCGGCCCGAGAGATAGCCCTCTATTTCCTCCCTCTGCTTGTCTGATAGGCGGGGTCAGATCCTGGCATGAGAGGCATGTGTTGTCGGAGAGGGGAGGGCGGTTATATAAACTCAGGATCGCTGCCCTGGGTCTCAGCTGCCCTGCTTGAGCAAATGGGTATGACATTACCACAGACCCCATGTCTCTCTTGCTTAGAAATGTTTTCATGTGTGCGTTTGTGTGTGTATGGCCCTCCCGCGCCCCCTTAACACGCCATGCGGAACATCACCGAGTGCAGTCAGATGGTTTGCATGGCATGACAGGGAAAATAACATCTTCTCTGACTGTGTCACAAAGCTTTAGCCCAGAAAAATACTCCTCAGCGCTTCAAACTGAGCAACGGACCGGCCTTCAAAGGGTGACACGGTGGTTCTTATTCTTCATATGACTGTTCTTGTATTGAAAACATCAAGCACTGCATTTGCAGAGAAAACACCTCTCTCTCTCTCTCTCTCTCTCTCACTCACACACACACACACACAAATAATGTGACATGCAGTTTTCTTTCCCATGTTGACATATTTCCTGTTGTTCCTGGACATAATAATCCTTTAAACATAAATACATATATTAGTGCTGTCAAATGATTAATCGTGATTAATCGCATCCAAAATAAAAGTTTTTGTTTACTCAATATATGTGGGTGTACTGTGTATATTTATTATGTATACTGTATATAAAGACACACACATACAGTATATATTTTGAAAGCATTTACATATATTTACATGTATATATTTCTATTCATATAATTCACATTATATATAAATATATATATATCATAATTAATACGAATAATTTAAATATTAAATTGTTATATTATTTAATATATTTTATTTATATTTAATATCCCTCTATATATAGTTACTGAGTTTTGTTAACAGAAATATCAGTGTATCAAGTTAAAATTTAGCTTATATATAAAAAATTCATTTAGTTTTGCTATAAATTTCAGTCTAACTCATAATTTAATAAAATATGTATAGCATAATTTTAGTTTATTTTTCATTAATTTTATTTTATAATTGTATATAATATATATTATAATTCATTTAGTTTTAATGTATATTTCACAGTCATAATATAATGCAAAAATATATAGCATTTTGTTTATTTATTTATTTATTTTTTGGTGTACTGTGTATATTTATTATGTATACTGTATATAAAGACACACACATACAGTATATATTTTGAAAGCATTTACATATATTTACATGTATATATTTCTATTCATATAATTCACATTATATATAAATATATTTAATATATAAACATTTAAATATTTTTTTTATATATACATGCATGTGTTTGTATTTATATATACATAATAAATATACACAGTACACACACATATATTATGTGAACAAAAACTATTATTTTGGATACGATTAATCGCAATTAATCGTTTGACAGCACTAATATATATATATATATTCAAAATAGTAACATACATATATCTCTCTATATATAGTGTAACTGTTTTGTTAACACAAATATCAATATATCAAATAAATGTTTTTGCTTATTTTTATTTATAAAATTAAAGTATATGGGTATATATATGTGTGTGTGTGTGTGTATGTATATATATATATATATATATATATATATAT
>NW_015662957.1:337985-351844 GCF_001515625.1 Sinocyclocheilus rhinocerous
CGATATCCTGCTAACCAGTGTCTTATCCACACTTCTTCAAATGCACCTCTTTCTTTTTCTATGGGCCTCTGGAATTGTCAGTCAGCAGTCAACAAAGCTGACTTTATTCCAGCCTTTGCTACTCAATCAGCTCTTAGTCTCTTGGGCTTGGACTGAGACCTGGATTAGACCTGAAGACAAAGCAACCCCTGCTGCTCTTTCTAACAACTTCTCTTTATCAATACTTCCTTTGAATTTCATGTTGTCACACTCTCTGTAAAACTCCACATTGTAGTCATTTATCATCAGCTGGGCAACGTTCTAGAAGAACTAGATATGTTGCTGTCTTTATTCCCTGAGGATGGCAGTCCGCTAGTTCTCTTCGTCGACTTCAACATTCACCTTGACAAACCACATGCTACTGACTTCCATTCTCTCTTAGCCTCTTTTGACCTTCGGCGGATCAACACCACAGGTACCCATAAATCAGGTAACCAGTTTGATCTCATCTTAACACGCATTTGTATCACAGATAACATCTTGGTCAAACCTTTGCACATCTCTGTTCATTTCATTATCACTTTTAATCTACATCTACCTTCCACCACACCACCAACCGCTCTGCCAATTTCATTTAGAAGAAACCTTAGATCTCTTTCTCCTTCTTGACTTTCTTCGGTGGTATTGTCCTCTCTTCTCACCCCCACACATTTCTCATCGTTAGATGTGAATTGTGACATGGATATGCTATTTTCTATCCCAACTAGCTGCCTAGACAATATCTGTCCTATTTCCTCCAGACCAGCACGTGCTACTCTCTCCAACCCCTGGTTATCTGATGTTCTCCATGAGCACCAGACTAAACTAAGGTCAGTGGAGAGAAAATGGTGCCAATCTAAAGATTCAACAGGTACCAGTCACTGCTATGTCATTTTCCACCAAGGTTCACGCTGCCAAAACGTCCTTTTTCTGTAACAAGATCAACAGCGCATCAGACACACAGAAACTCTTCAAAACATTTAATTGTCTCCTCTGTCCCCCTCCGCCACCTCCCACCACCTCTTTAACAGTTGATGATTTTGCTAATTACTTTACAAACAAAACTACTTCCATCAGTAGTCAGTTCTCAGCTCCACTCAAACTCACATCAAACACTCACACATCTGACCATCTTCTCTCCTCTTTCGCTTCTCTTACAGAGGATGAAGTCTCTAAACTTATCCTCTTCAGCCACCCTACTACCTGCCCTCTGGACCCCATCCTCTCACATCTCCTGCAAGCTATTTCCCTTGAATGCTGCCTTCTCTCACACACATCATCAACACATATCTTCTCACTGGCATTTTCCCCACCACATTCAGGCAGGCTCGGGTAACCCCACTGCTCAAAATCCCACACTAGACACCTCACTTGTTGAAAGCTACAGGCCTGTGTCTCTCCTCCCTTTCATAGCAAAATCACTTGAATTCAACTGAAACCGCCCTGCTGTCAGTCACTGAATCGCTATGGAGTGCAAGAGCTGAGCCCAAATCATCAGTTCTCATTCTACTAGATTTTTCTGCTGCTTTTGACACCATTAATCATTAAATCCTTCTGTCCATCCTCTCGTCACTTGGCGTCACCGGAAATTGACTTCACTGGTTTGAGTCTTACCTCACAGGATGGTCCTTCAGAGTTGCTTGGGGAAGAGAGGTATCCAAATCACATCAGCTGGTCACTGGGGTTCCTCAGGGATCAGTTCTCGGACCCTTCCTTTTCTTTATATACACTACATCACTGGGACCCATCATACAGGCACATGGTGTTTCCTACCACTGCTATGTTGATGACACGCAGCTCTACCTCTCATTTCAACCAGATGATCCAACGGACTTCTGGCTGGACTTCCATCATGTGCAATCAGACCTCTGCAAATGATTCAAAATATAGCAGCATATCTTGTTTTCAATGAGCCCAAGAGAGCCCATGTCACACCGCTTCTCATCTCTCTGCACTGGCTTCTAGTCGCGGCTCACATTAAGTTAATAAAGTCATCGGTGCTTACCTACAGAACAGCCACAAGCTCCGCACCCTTCTACCTCCGCTCGTTCTTACGAGTCTTCACCCCCTTCAGAAGCCTGCGGTTGGTAAATGAGCGACGCCTCGTAGTCCCATTGCAGAGAGGCACAAAATCTCTCTCAAGGATGTTTTCCTTTACTGTTCCTTGCTGGTGGAAAGACCTACTTAATCCGGACAGCTGAATCCCTCATAAGCTTCAAGAAACATCTGAAAACTCCATCTCTTCCATGAGCATCTAACTGCCCCCTCCAAAAAAATAAAATATATATATATATATATATATATATATATATATATATATCATAATTAATACGAATAATTTAAATATTAAATTGTTATATTATTTAATATATTTTATTTATATTTAATATCCCTCTATATATAGTTACTGAGTTTTGTTAACAGAAATATCAGTGTATCAAGTTAAAATTTAGCTTATATATAAAAAATTCATTTAGTTTTGCTATAAATTTCAGTCTAACTCATAATTTAATAAAATATGTATAGCATAATTTTAGTTTATTTTTCATTAATTTTATTTTATAATTGTATATAATATATATTATAATTCATTTAGTTTTAATGTATATTTCACAGTCATAATATAATGCAAAAATATATAGCATTTTGTTTATTTATTTATTTATTTTTTATTTATTTTATTTTATAAATTTTTATATATACATACACACACACACATATACAATATATATGAATATGTAACTTTTTTTAGTTGAATTCTCTAAACTCAATAATGCTAAAATTGTACCCAAAATTTGGGTATTTCTCTACAAAAAATGCACGTCTACAAAAAAAATCTCCAGTTAATATTTGATTATGAGATTTTCTTCAAACGATATGGAAGTGTTGTGACATGTGCAGACAAGCAGTCCATCTATCAGGCTGCTGAATATGGATTGGTGTTATTTTTCCCATCTTGGCTCATGTTGACTAGAAAATATTAATATCATAATAATGCTCTGACACATGTCCATTCTCGAAATATAGCCCATTCTCATCTTTCTTTAGGGGTTTTATTGAATTTTGATGTCAGTCCCTCTGATCGTTCCTTCAGGGTGTTTGTTCGGAGCACATGAACGCTGTCAGCCGCTGGGGCTCGTTTGCTATTTGCATGACAGATTCATTTCCTCAGCCTCTGCTCTGCTGCGCTGTCGCCACAATGATCTTGTCGTACTTTTTCACTTCCGTGTGATCAATCACCATATCCCTCACGCTTAACGTGCTCAGCACGCTGATTAAAAATGAGCCCAACAGCTTTTTGAATGAAATAATAGCAATAAAGTTCTTTTTAACAATGTGCATGAAAGCATTTGTAAGACAACAGACGGATGCCATTGGAGAGCCTGTCTAGTACTACACCTCTCATTTCAAGTTACATGAAATATTAGACTCAGAGTTTGTGCTCTGCTTTGTTTTTTGTCGGCTCTGTCGGTCTCCCGCTCTATCACACACAGGCACACATGGTTTCGATTGAAGTTGACATTTGAGGTCATCATTGAGCAAGAATTGTAAATGGAGTTGATAAGCCATGAAATTATCCTCTGTAGAGACCTCACTTCCACGGGATCAAAGAAAACACACTGTCAAAACTTCTCTCTGTGTCTTTGCCTCACACACACACACACACACACACACAGCATTCAGGTGCTGTAATATATCCAGGGTGCACTCAGAGTTCACAGGTACTAGTGTTCAGACGCCACGTCACTTCCCAGCCATGCTGGATTTGATCTGTCAATCTTTTTTCAGTGATTTTTTTTGTCCTTATGGAATGTGCAAACTCTTTATTTTGATTATAAAGGGGTCATGTCATCCTCCTTTTATCATTTTTTTGACTGTGGTTCACTTAGAAGTCAAGTATATTTGCACTATAAACAGTCATTTTTAGTTTTTTGGTTTCTCTCTCTCTCTGATTAAATGGGCTGTTTTTTTCTGTTTTTTCTGATTATGCAAATAATTTTACATTGTTTTGAAAGATTTTCAAACAAATGCTGTTCTTTTGAACTTTATATTCTTCAAAGGATCCTAAAAAAATTGTTTCCACAAAAATATTAAGCAACTGTTTTCAACATGGATAATAATGAGACATGTGTCTTGAAATGAGAATATTACAATGATTTCCGAAGGATCTGATGAAAATTCAGCTTTGTCATCACCTGAATAAATTTCATTTTAAAATATATTAAAATAGAAAACAGTTATTTTAAATTATAATAATATTTTACCGTGTTACTGTTTTTACCTCATTTTTGATCAAATAAATGCAGCCTCTCCTTAAAAAAATGCAACCACAGTTGGAATATTGGCATTATTAAATCCTTAAGGCCATTGCACACTGAGTCCGACATTTTCGCACATTGAAAAATAATATGACCTCACGTTGTGTCAATCACGTATACACACTGCCTCCGAAACTTTCGTCCGTCATAAAAAAATTTGGATTGGGTTTGATTTTCTGCGTTTTTCGCATCCGTAGCAAGCATTTCGAGAGGTGTTTTGACAATTCAGAGCCACCGTACAAGCGAACGCCAAAATCCAGAAGGGCGATGTTCAACTTCATGATCCACTTCGTCTCGCAGCACAAAGCACTGTAAAGATCCTTGCACACTGAGTTCACAGAAATTGGTGGTCTTCTTTTTAATATGTGGCTCCAGTATCGCTAACAAAGCATCAAACTGAGCCACTGACATCCTGAAGTAAACTTTGAATCGCCCGTGATAATCCCACTGCTCCTTAATAAGGAGGGGGAACTCTCCTTCCTCTCTATATCTCAGGATTGGATGGACCCAATATTTCCTTTCTTCTTCTCTTTTTAAGAAGCGAGAGGACAACAAAATCATCCTCACTGCTTGAAGACTCCATTTAGTACTGTTTTGCGAATGTTTTTCGCAACGGATTAATTAATACGCATCGGACTCAGTGTGCAAGGTTTCTGTGCGCGATGAATTTTTAGGATGACGAATAGGAAAAAATCAAATGCATACAAAAATTTCAGACTCAAGGTCCGAAATTTTTGTATGCGTTTTTCGTATTTTTCGTATTCGTCATCCTTTCCTATCAAAATACTTGCTACGGATGCAAAAACACAGAAGATCATACCTGGTCCGATTTTTTTTAATGATGGACGAAAGTTTCGGCGGCAGTGTGTAAACGGGATTGACCCAACGTGAGGTCATATTTATTTTTCAACGTGCGAAAATTTTGGACGAAAATTTCGGACTCAGTGTGCAATGGCCTTCAGTGTGCAAGGACCTTTAATATTGTATTTTGTTGATTTTAATCCTCAAAATGTAAATTTTAATAAAGTTTCCCAATTGCTCCAATGACAACTTAAAGAGATAGTCCACCCAAACTTTTGACATTTTGAAGCATGTTTCAGCTTTTTTGTTTATACAATGAAAGTCATCGGGGTCTTAAAAATGATTGGATCCATTTTCATTATATGAAAAAAAAAAGTTTCACAGAGAAAACTAAAAAGTTCTATAAGTTTGAAACAACATTAGACATTTAATTTTAGGGTGAACTGTCCCTATCCAAACAAAACTGCTGTGGTGTACTCAAATGTAAATATGTATTGGAGGGTGTTTGTGGTGAGGAGAGGTTGCGGTTCTCCAGCTCAAAAAGAGCAATGAAGATCTTAAGTGTTCCAGTGTGCTGACAGTGTGGAATGAGAGAGACCTGGAAAGTTTGTCTTTCTTTCCCTTAGTCCCACACCCATCTCCCTGTAATCTCTATCACAGCTGTGTCAATGCTGCAAAAAATCACATTCTTCCCAATTAGATCTTTGTCTGGTTTACCAACCCATTTCTTCTGCGTTCACCTCCGATGGCTCTCAATGGAATTCAACTTTCTGTAAGTTTGCCACACAACTAGGGAGGTCTAACTCAATTTTTACCCACAAATACACAGAGGACCGAAGCGCTGAATGAGATTGGGTGAAGAAAAATATCTGTTCTGGGAAGAGAGGTTTTATTTGAACCATCTCTCTGAATTCAAAGCAAGATTAAAGCTGCACCTGTACTTAAAATGCCTTCTAATCCCAAAACAACTCCTGACGTTGATTCCCAAGCGTTTGTGTTGGGAGCCTTGTATAAATTTCTGCCATTTGGCACAGTTTGGTTATTGTGTGGTGTAACGAATCAGCTCATGGGAAATATGAATAATTAATCATAACTAGTTATAATTAATTATGAATATTTTAGATCCGCTGTAGAGGCTGTAGGTGGGCCGGGGTAGGCGCGAATGGGTGGAACAGTTTTTTTTTTACCAATTCAGCACAATTGTACTGCTGTGCACATCTGAAGAAAGGGAGAGGTCTGCCTTCTTGGATTCCTTTTTTTTGGCATCTGGAAAACTCAATCACTTTGGAAGTAGTTGGATGTGTTTAGTGTGTGAGCCTCTGAGAAATGCTAATCTGCTGTGACATGTTAACATAGCATGTGATGGCACATGCCGGCGTATGAGCTTGTGTGTCAGCGAGTCCTGCAGGAGGTAAAGTAGTAAGCGAAGGTTGAAGATTCAGCATCTTAATGTGGCATAAAGCACTTCAGCTAAAGAGCTTACAGCTTATTTACGATCTCGTCTTTCTCTATATGCAGACAGAGAGAGAGAGAAAGGAGTGGCATTAAAGCGAGGGATGGTTGTAGCTTTTCTCTAGAGGAAAAGTGGGATCAGGTGCTCTGTTGTTGCCGTGATGTTACTGAGGTACTATGTTCACATATGAAACGGTTTCTCAGAGTTAAAGGGATAGTTCACACAAAAAAATAAAAATTCTGTCATCATTTACTCACCCTCAAGTTATTCAAAACTATATGAGTTTCTTTTTTTCTGTTGAACTCAAATGAAGATATTTTGAAGAATATGGGTAACCAAACAGTTGATGGTCCCCATTGACTTCCATAGTATGAAAAAAAATACTATGGAAGTCAATGGGGACCATCAACTTTTTTTTTTTTTTCTCTCTCAAAATATCTTCTTTTGTGTTCAACAGAAGAAATTAACTTGTACATTGTTGAAACCAATTCAGGATGAATAAATGATGACAGTATTTTCATTGTTGGGTAAACTATTCCTTTAAGGCCTTATACATATAGCAATATGTCTAATAAAAAAATACATTCTGTTCAAATGTTTGAGGTCATAAGATTTTGCTTAGTCTTATGTGCTCACCAAGGCTGCATTTATTTGATCAAAAACACAGTAAAAACGGTAATATTCTGAAATGTTACTACAATTTAAAATGGCTATTTTCAATTTTTTTATTTAAAAAAAATTTAATTTATTTCTGTGATGGCAAAGCTGAATTTTCAGCATCATTTCTCCAGTCTTCAGTGTCACATGATCCTTCAGAAATCATTCTGATATGCTGATTTGGTGCTCACGAAACAATTCTTATTATTATCAATGTTTAATATTTTACTGACCCCACAATTTTGAATGCTACTCTATATGTTTATAATGTATATGTTTATGGTTATGAGATTCATTGTTTTGATAACATTCAAAATGTATGATTGACTGACAACTTGAACTGTCAACTAAATTGTTATGCTTTATTGCAAAAACGTGAGTGATGCATTTTAAAAAAAGTATTTATTTGAAGTAAATAATACAAAGATTATTGGAGTATGTTTTACAGGAAAATGTTAAATTACGTTGACATTTATTAGCAATTTCTGATTGAAAATGGTTTCAAATTGCTTTAAACATTAACAACACTTTTCTCCTGAACAAGCATTATTTAAGGAATAATTTCTGTACATAGCTGAAATGGTTAATATTCCCAAAATGTTATATTTAGGGTTACAAGTTTATTTTTACTGACCCTAAATATGAGCAAAAGTAATAGTGTTGAAGTTCTTGGTCAGCTAAAATGGTTCATCAACACATATGGTCCTCATGTGTGTGCATGTGTATATTAATGCTATTCCTTCTCTTTTTTTGGCACTTATGACCATCTTTTTCCACTTTATCCTGTAGAAATCCAAGCTGTGTTCATTTGAATGTTTAGTCTTGTTTCCATTATCCGCTGTGTGGAGACTCAGACTGTTTTGTGGCTGCAGGGTTAAAGGCATGGAGGGCAGGATGGAGGAGTGAGTGAAAATGTTTTGTTAGTATGTGGGTGGGACGGTCGAGTGTGGGGTGGAGTCTGGATGTTCTGGACTGCTGCCAGGTGGAATTGTTGGATAATTGCATCATTATCTCTGGTTCTCTATGCGTGAGCTCCTTCATCTCATTAGACGGCAGTAAAGTGGCTATACAACGGCCCCACTGCATGCTTCTTTGGCAAAGCTTGTGCTCTTTAGCACTATTAGCAGAAGTATGAAATTAATCATAGCTTTATTTGTGTTCCGTACATGTTACCTTTCAGCGGCAGTGTAATCTAACACTAGGTCAGTGTTGCAATTAGAGATTGGGAAAAAATAATACAGTAATAAAGTAATACAGACGATAATTTTGACAAACGAAAACGAAAAGAATGTTATATTTTAAACAGTTGTTATTTATTTTTTCTTTGCTTAGCTTGTTAGTTTTTTTTTGTTTTGTTATTTTATTTTATTTTATTTTTCTGTCATTTGGCCCCTGGTGATTCCCGCATCCTACTTGCATTGGGATGTTACAAGGTGTGTGAATATCTCAGAGTGAGATTGACAGAATAAAGTCATGATCATTTACAAGCCTTTAGTCATTTAATGAATCCTTTCGATTTGAATTCCATCTCTGTTGGCTCATAATATTCAGTCCCCTCTCTATGCAAACCCGTGGCCCGTTCAGAGAAGGTCGCTGATTGGTTCTACCCAGTAAAATATGGGCTGCACTGGATCGTCTCCCACTCTGTGCATTATTTCCATAGCCCTTTCTGAACATGTGCATATTGTTTAGGACAGGTGGAGAAGAGAAAGTGATATTTTCCAGAGAGGAAAAGATGAAACACAGAGGCTCTTGTAAAGAGGGGAGATGTTATTGAAATGGAGATGATATTATGAAGAACCTATTGTTGTGGTTCTTGGTCTCGTAAAGAGGTTGATGACATGTAGCATGAAAGCGTTTAGTCACAGTGCAGAGGAATGAATGATGAAGGAGGCTGCACTGCAGAAAGCTGTCACTACCAGCTTCATGATTAATTCCCTCTCAGTACAAGAGAGTCTGCAGCCACTACAGCATAGACAAACCTCTAAACGTCTGCATTTTCGTTTAGTGTGTTTGCATAAACTTCCCCAAATATGCATTGTAATGATGTAGGATGTGAAAAAGAACCATAAGCTTGAAATGCAGAGTGTCTCTGTGATGTGACGCAGGTGATCAGCGCAGTCATGCATCATGCCTTTGTTTGTATCAGTGCAGGTTGGTTGGCTTGACAGATTGCGAAGCCCCTCGGGGTGTGCGCCGTTAACAGACTCTGCACATATGGGCGTTTGATATTTTAAGCATGAAAATTTAGGAAAAAATGAAATTGGGAAGGCTAGGCATTAAAATTGCATTTGCTTCACATTCCCTTGGCTACTCAAAGGGTATGTTTTGAATGTTTTTGTATTCTAACCAAAACGTTTTTTTTTTCCTAGAATAACCTTGAAATTGTTTTTATGGGACAATGATGTGATGCTATTTTTATGCCTTATCTATTAATTTATTAAAAGATACATTAAAATGCAATGCATTCTAAAATTAATACACACATTCAATGATATGTGAATTATGTCTCTTAAAATATGAGGCATCCTGATGCTTTTATGACAAGGCAAAGTTAGTTCACATTGTAATGCTTTGTGACTCACTAAAAACGAGTTATTCATGATGTTTGTTAAAAAAAAAAAAAACATTACAGTTCAGAAGTTTGAGGTCAGTAAGATTTTAAATGCTTTTCAAAGTATCTTATACTCAACAAAGATACATTTATTTGATCAAAAATAGAATAAAAACAGCAATATTACAGTTGACAATAACTGTTTCTATTTGAATATATTTTTAACATTTCATTTTTTTAAACTTTTTTTTTTCAAGCTGAATTTTCAGCTGCCATTACTCCATTATCAATTTAAATATCAATATTAATTTCTTTCAGCAAAATAGACTTTTGAATGGTGGTGTATTTAACATGCCTTGTACACGTTTTTAAGTGTAAGGAAAAATTATTATTATTATTATTATTGTTAACCCACATGACATTTTTAGTATAAAATGTTATTTTATTTTTTTATTAATGTCTTTACATTTGAACTTTTCTTGAAAATGATTTTTCAAACCATATGAAACCATATCAAAGATAAAATCTTGACAGTATTCAAAACTAGATTTTTACCATCTTTATTGTTGACCCTCTTTTTATAATGTATTGTTTACAACTTTTTATTTATGTATGACACCCTACATACTGTAAAATAAAAATAAGAGCTACCATATAGGGCTGCACGATAAATCGCATGCGATATTTAACGCGCATCTTGTCAGTAAAGTCGGTTCTTTAATCAGCGGTAAAACCACGATCATATTTTGCGCATGTTTTGCGCAGCTTGTCGGTGAACAATGGCTCTGTGTAGTTAATGCTGCTCCATGTGAAAGCCGGCAGGTGATGGAGATTTACCGCTGATTACAGAATGGCTTTACTGACAAGATGCGCGTTAAATATCGCATGCGATTTATCGTGCAGCCCTACTACCATATTCAGACACACTTTCATTACGCATTCGTGTACCACAGTTTGAGAGAGGCTTAGGGCTAGATTTTTGACTGATCTAGGATTTGAAGCTCTCTTTTATAGCTCATGCGATTTGGGTTGTATTTGCTCTTCTTCATCTTATTTGGGATTATTTTCTTTGTTTATAAAGTCATATATTTAATTTAAAACACAACAACACAACACATAAACCCCGCTGGGATGGGGTATGAATGTTACGTATGCTCTAGTATGCTATGTGTAAAGTGCCACAGTATGCATTGCTCTAGAGGAGTGGATTTGGGCCACTGTTAGATTAGTGTGTCAAAGACTGGTTTGGGAAGGTGCCTAAGCCTGTGTTTATGATGTATGTGTATGTATGCAATCTCTCTCTCTCTCTCTCTCTCTCTCACTGAGTGTAGTTAAATGTAGTAGACTGGGGCAGTTGTGTGCATGCACTAGTGTTACTAAATATAGACCGAGGCAGATGTGGCGTGTGGAGGGAGGCCCTGATGTGGATAACATCACCTTGCCTGTGTCTGTCGCATGTAACATCCTGCTGGCCCGTGACTCAGCAATCACCGCTGCAGAAACTAGGTCGTGGCCATCGGCTCAAGGGTCAACGCCAGCCCGAGGATAAGAGAATGACCGGAAAAGCAAAGGATGGAGGGAGGAAAAGTCTGGAGGTGGATAGCAAAGGGTTGTGGGAGTAAAATCCCAGCATTAAATAGTGGCAGTGTTAGGTAGAGCCGTAGGGAATGACAACAGTGAAGTTTGTTTCACTTACAGGTGACGGTTCATTCTTATTCCTCTGTATGAAACCTGAAACGTCCCATCTGGACTTTCTAAATAAATGACCCTTTATGAAGACCTTTCTCTGTCATTTACTGATGAACTAAGCTATTATGGTCGTTAATTTCTTTCACATTGTATTACATAGAAAAAAGCTATAGATTGTGAAATTACATTTTTGTCATTGCCTTGATAATGACTCAACACAATAGCCTAGCCTAGCATAACCAGGCAAATGTTCAATTATGTTTTTATTAAAGTTATACTATATCATTTTTTTTTCAATAGAGCATTACAAACAGCTCCTTCTGGGATCCTTGGTGGAGTCAACACAATAGATGGATGAAATCTTTGGTGATGCATTATTATATATTATTGTGCGGGCAAAAACATACTTCGCTGTTTACAGCCATTCTGAATTAGCTGTTTATTTTATTTTATTTTATTTTATTTTATTTAAATGTGGTAGACTTATTTTATTTAAATGTAGTAAATGTAGTTTTTAAACAACTAAATTCAGTTTTTTATTTTTGTTTTATTTTATTTTATAATGTTTTATTTTTACATTAGATTTTTATTTTTTATTCATTTTCTTTCTTTTATTTCTATTTCTTTATTTGTTTTAGATTTTATTTTATTTTACATAAAATTGTATTTGTATTTCGTTATTTTATTTAACTTTATTATTTTATTTTATGCTTTAATTTGTATTTTTTATTTAACCTTTTTTTTTTTTTCCAGGTGTTGTAGGCCTCTTTGTGTTGAACATGGACACCTTTGTAGCTACTCTTATTATACTAATTATAGCAGAATGGAATAAATTGAATTTCAAATTAGTTAAATGCTTTAACTGAATTAAAATTGAGAATTGTACATTTATTATTCCCATAAGATAATACATTAAGTAGCCCTGTTAACAAATAAATCTGGCGTTTCAACTTTGGACCATATTCACACATGCCCCCTAGTGATGGTCTTGGAAAGATTTAAGATGGTGTTGGTGGTCTTGGCTCAGCCGGTTGCTATCTGCTTAGCCACAGAGCCGTTCTCCTTGAGGCTCTGTGAGGACAGCACATGCTTTTAGTTATTGTGTTGCATCAGCAAAAATGAAAAATCATTGCGGCTGAGTGAGAGCAAGACAGGTTGGTAGGGTTCCTGTTAGCATGGCTGGCGTGGTGCCACACTCCTGAAGTGTGTGTTGGTTGGGTAGAGGGGTGCCATATTGACTTTTGAGCGCACCCTGCTGCCATGTACATGGCGGGGGGACTGTTGTCCCTGCGTGGGGTGAGAGTGGGTTATATCACAGAGGCTTTAATCAAACCCAGTGGTGGGGCGAGACTGAAACTGCAGCGAAGCGAGAGAGACATAGTGTGACAGTCGGAGGGTAAAAGAAAGTGACACATGCACCAAGATGATTAAAAAAAGGAAGAGAAGTACACAGGAATGGATTGAGGGAATAATTAAAGTGAGGAGAAAGAAAGATGCCATGGAACAAAGGCAAGGCGGAAGTTCAGAGGAAGGAAGGAGAGTGAGGATATGGCCTTCAACACTGCAAGCTGAACTCGGTGTTTTATTAGGAATGGGGTCTTTTGTTTCTGTCGGCGGTGCGTTAGAAAGTCCAATAGTCCTTTGCGTCATGGTTGGGCTGGAGAAAGCCTTTGGGTAGAGAAGGTGTAATATGTGTAGTTGATTTTCAGTCCCCTAAAGGGTTTAAAAGTGCTATGTAGGTGTGTGTGAGACATTTAGTACTGTGTGGCAGGTGCTCATTTAAATGGTCAATAAGGAAATGGATGGATAGTTATTATTATTATTTTTTGTCCATTTCTGACCTAGAGCAACTAGTAGATTTATACAAAAAAAATTTTTCAAAAATAAATACATGTAATTTCTTTCAAAAATGTACATTATACCAAAAAGCAACAATGCTTTGAAATTATACCAAAATTATGCATATAATAATAATAATACAAAAAATATACAAAAAACAATTTACAAAAATTATATACAAAATATAAAACTTTTTTAGTATATGTGTAGATTAATAGTTGTGCATTTTACACGTATAATTTCTGGTTATTATTTCAAATTAAGAACATATTATGTTAGAATATTAACTAAAACTTAAACTAAAATTAAAGCAAAGAAAAAAAGAAAAAAACTAAAATAATAATAAAAAATATATAGACAAAAATTTAAAAAAGCAAAAACTATTTAAACTAAAACTTTAACTTAAATTAAAATGAAAATAGAAAATAAAAACTGATTCAAAATATTGATTTTAATTTTTTATATAAATGTTAATTTTGAAAGATTTTTTAACTATTGTTACACTTGCTTGCAAACCCCTTTCTGTCTT
>NW_015662957.1:351981-374897 GCF_001515625.1 Sinocyclocheilus rhinocerous
TATATATATTTATATATTATATATACAAAATTCACTTTGTGTCAGAGTTTGCTGGAAACTTTGCATGGTGTGAACTTTGCACGGTGGGTTTTTAGTCATATTTTTATGAAAAAATGTTCTGATTATATTTACAAAACCTGATGAACTTTACTTTACAACTTTCTTCTCTTGTATCACAGTCCATCTCAAAGTCACTGTTTCCATTGTGGACAGCATCAGTGATATATCATACACATATGATGAGACGCACATTTTAAAGAATTTACCCATTCAGAGAATTCACACATTCCTCAGAATTCACACAATACTGTCTTATAGCTTATTGTGCCTTTTACTTATCATGCTAATAGCACTTATACCCCCCACATTCCAGGACATTATCACCTGTCCCTCATGCAGCAAGCAGATATTTGGGCAAACATGCAAAGGACCAGTTAAGAACATTTTATAAATGATAAGATACAGATAGTTTAAAATATTGCTATACAAATACTTTCAAATTATTGAAGAAATAATTTATTCTTCAACTTGAACTTGTCAATTAATAATCATAAAATCTTGATTGAATCTCAAAATGGTAACAAAAAAGACATGGTTCCATTTTTTCACATGGAACAGATAAGACGTACAATTCATCCATGTAATGTGCAAGGTGCACAGGGAAATTGTGCTACCCCTTTAACCCAACGTTGCAAAATTACAACACTGACATAACAAGCTCAGTGAAGAATAGGACCTATTAGTTGTGTAAATGTGGTCTTAGAGAAAAAAAACATGAACAGCTTTATTTTAGTCAAGCTAAAACTGGTGTTGTAATATTACAACAGTGGGCCTTACAGGGTTAATGAAGTTCCCAGATGGGCACATTTGAAG
The DNA here is from genome assembly GCF_001515625.1 of Sinocyclocheilus rhinocerous. NCBI lineage: Eukaryota > Metazoa > Chordata > Actinopteri > Cypriniformes > Cyprinidae > Sinocyclocheilus > Sinocyclocheilus rhinocerous. Next base: position 352,855 of record NW_015662957.1, read on the forward strand.
ACCCTGTAGATGATAAATGCATCCCAGGTTAATCCATTTCCACCTGCTTATACTGACTGTCTTATAAATCTCCTTTTGTAATGTCCTGAAAGAGCCAGACTCCTGAAGCAGCTCTTAACACACATGTAAGGTTTGGCCTAATGAGGAAATATTTGTAGGCAGACAAACAATGATGCTAAGCTGCTTTAACAGGCTTTCCTATCAAGCATAGAATGCAAGCTAGCAGTGTTAATAGGCTGTGCTAATTAATTGTGTTACTTCGCACCGGGTGTTCAGAGTCTTAATGCTTCTCAGTTAATCCTGTCAGATGGGTCTGATTTGTTTGGTGGCGTGAAAGTTTAATTTGGTTGTCTGATGCTTGACTAGATTGAGTGAGAGAAGGGATATATATGTGTGTGTGTATATATATATATATATATATATAGTGGAGCTGGGGAAGGTGGAGGGTTTCAGAGAACTCTGAAAGCGCTGCAGGAATCTCAAGTGAATGGTAGCCAGCCATATAAATGCAAAGCAGTAAGCTCATTGGCTGCATATGCAGCATGAACCAATCAGCTTGTGCCAAGTCGTTTAACTCTCTGAATATCATCAGTTACGTTAACACCCTGTCAGAATGCGCCATCTAGAGTTTCATGTGTATATATGTGTGTATATATATATATATATATATGTGTGTGTGTGTGTGTGTGTGTGTGTATATATGTATATGTAGTTTTGCTATGTTATAAGGACTGAACTAATTTAATGCTAATTATTAAATAAAACATTTTAAATTACTATTAAAATAATTGTTTTCTATTTTAATATATTTTAAAATCATTTATTCCTGTGAAGATTATTTTTCAGCATCATAACTCAAGTCTTTAGTGTCATTTTAATATGCTGATTTACTTGCTCAAGAAACATTTCTTATTATTATCAATTTTAAAAACAGTTGTGCTACCTAATAATTTCATAATCATAATACATTTTTCAAACATTTATGTAAAATAGAAATCTTTTATAACATTATAAAGGTATTTACTGTTACTTTTGATCAATTTAATGTGGTCTTGCTGAATAAAAGTGTAATTTTTCTTTAAAAAAAATCTTGCTGTCCCCAAACTTTTGAAAGGTAGTGTATATAAACTTGTACTTCTTCCAAAAGGGCAATTGTGAGATTTCTGAGTTTGTGCTTCTTTGAGATCCACCAAAGACATTAATGCATTCACACTGACAAAACACTCTGATAACCCCAACAGTCAGACACAAACACAAAGGCCAGCGAAGCTAAAAAGCCTGTCTGATGCCTGCAGTCAGAGAGGACTAATATAAACGACAGCTCTATCTGATCAACACTGCCTGTCTGAGATGAATCATTGGAGGCATATTTTCAGCCCAGAGTGCTGGGAATCGATAACAGCAATCTGGAATGTGGTAAACAATTTCACTTGCTACTGGAGAGAGATGCCGCTGTAAAGTGTCTCTGTCTTTTTTATCTCATATGGTCATTTAAAATCCTCAGGATGAATGCCGATAGGCTCCGATTGTCATAAATTTCAGCACAAAGCAGTATGTTCCTCCTCATAAATGAAGGGTTAACATGACACTGTGACTGCACTTATATTAAATATTACTGCTACATTAACACATTAAATGCTTCTCATTTTAATTTTTTAAATTATTTAAAAAAAGAATGGTATGTTTGGACAATAAGTGATTTGATTAATATAAAAAAATAGTATCTCATTTGCCATCACGTTTTAATTATGTAATAGTAATATATAATCACACTCAATATTAATCACACTTTTGGATTAATCATTTTTTAATATATTTTTTAATGTTATTACAATGTAATATTAGTGTTAGTTTTTATCTGTTTAATTGGGGTTATTTTGTCCAGTAAATGCAACAGTGCCTAAATTTATTAGCCAAAAAAAAAAAAGTTTAATGTACGTCAACTATGATGACTAAAGTATTCCCACACTCTTGGGTGCTGTGGTGGCTTCATTTTATCCATTTTTATTTTCAAAATTCTGAAATGATTTATAGAGTGCATAATTTGCTGTTTAAACAGGCAGACAGTAACTGCAGGTACATATTTATATTTATTGTTTGTGCTTGTTACCATTAACCACCAGTAGGGGGTGGCACACTTAAACATCAAAGCTGGATGAGTGCTGCTCTGTCCAGCGTTGCCATGGCGACAAGGCTCAGTGTGATGCAGGCCAGGCGTAATGGAGGGAAACAGAGAGGGCAGTGTAGAGCTGAGCAAGAAACAAGAGCAGAATACCAAACAGATGCCTGTTTACAGACCTCATACCTGTTTTTCACTCAGACTCTTGGACACATGGATCTACAGAGCAGCTCATTAGAGGACACTAACAGCCCTATCTATCTATCTATCTATCTATCTAAATGAAAAATATATAATAAATATAAATAGATATGAAATATAATAATAATAATAATAATAATAATAATAATTATTAATAATACATATATTATAATTATTTCATTTGTAGTATATAATACATTATATTATATTATATAATTATAAATTATATTTGTAGTATGTAATATATACATTTTATTTTGGAATATTTTTTATATAAATTTATTTTCTATATTTTAACATATTAAAACATACAGTCAGGGTTTTTTGCCTCTGGTTTTAACCTGAAAACTGTTCAGACAGAATTGGAATTTTTATGTAGATTTATAGATTTTATTACATTTTTGTATATAAATGATTAAATATTGCACACATTATATATTATGTCAGTATTTAATTACGTACAAAAACACAACAACATTTTTTTAATATAAACATACAAAGTTGGTTTCTTTTCTGATAATGTCTCATATCTATTTTTTCCCTTTGTATTACTTTGTGTACTGTGTTAGACTAACTGGAACTTGTCCCAGCACTTAAGTATTGTTGCTCTTTTGTTTAATTGCTTCTATTGTCCTCATTTGTGAGTCGCTTTGGATAAAAGTGTCCGCTAAATGATTAAATGTAAATAATAAGTTAAATTGCTCTCCATGCACCTTTAACCTGAAATATGTTCAGATGGAAATGGAAGGTGAATTTACGCTGGACCAAAAGACACTCAAACGCCTTTCCTCATTTCAGAAGTCTTCTGCACGCCACTGGTTAGACTGTGTGTGTCAGACACTTTCTTTACTTTTCTGTCAGGCTCCAGTTTTTTCCAAAAGCCTTTCTGAACAAAGTTATATTTCCTGCTTTCATGCTCAGGCAGAGGAAAATGCTCAGAAATTTGCTCGACTCCAAAGAAATGTGCAAATCTGACAGTTCTTTCATTTTCATCTCCAAAGCCAAGCAAGTAAAACAAGCCTCCGTTCAGTAACTGGATTTCATTTTTCCTAGAATTTAGGGCTGGCGTCAGCTGGCAGTGATGTTTCTGAGTGGTACCAGGTCCTGTATGCACACACACACACACACACACACACGTACGTTCACTTGCTCGCTCTCATCTCGCCGTTCTGAATGCCGGATGCTTCGTCTGATCCAGTAATCTCTTCTAAACACACTGTGCTTTAGTTTATTCTGATGGGCATTGAGATCCAGCAGGTAATTGGCTATTGAGACAGTTGTCTTACACACTTGTGTAAATGCAGATACACACATGCTGGAATTAATCCAGCGTGCTTTGGCTGTCGAGTTAAGTGGGCGCTCGCAGTTGGAAGCTTATCGGTATCTCTGCCAGGTGCAGTTGATTCGGTAGCAATTTGTTTTCTAATGATCTATTTTAGGAGGGATTTGGGGTTCGGACACCAAATGGTGTGTCCCCTAGTATACGCAGTATATGCATTAATATACACAGACACAAAGAGGGACTTATCCTTCTCTATGCACTGCCAGTTCATTGGCCTGTTTTGGAGAGTGGAAGAGTAAAATACCAATGAAGACTCAGTGCTGCTATACTTGTTCATCTTCACACAGGATTATGGACACTAAGCAAAAAGAAAGTAGTCAGCTATGTAAGATAAGATGTGCACCATTGGGCCCTTGTAATTTCTGTCTAGAGGGTCTGCATAAATCAGCAGAGAGTCAGCAAAATGAAGAAGAATGCCGTCCTCACAACAGATAACATACAGCTGTTTGAAAACTGCAGGATGAGTTGAGTGCTCAAAAAGCATTCGGTACCAATAATTCACTTTAAAAAAACACTGATAAATCCTGTGTTCTGGAGTCATTTTGCTGCGTTTGGTATTTTTGCTTTGATTTTGTGGTTCTCTATGTGCTGGGATTTGAATCATATAGTTATTATTGGTTTTAAGTTATGCTGCTCCCCCTGTTTGAAAAATATCTTGTAATCATATTTTCTTTACAAAACACTTGTTTCTCGAAAAGGTGCTTTTAGAGCCATTCTTTACTCTGCACTAAATCCATTTCCATATCACTCGCAACACACATAATAAAATTATGTCTTGTCTAATCTACTCGCTGCCTGTAAAAAGTGCATGGTCTGTGTAAAATGACACCCTAAACATTTTAGTACACTATATTTTTTTTACTTATTTTTTTTTTTATTCACCAGATCAAATAATGCACAGTAATTCAAGGCATTATTCAAGGCTCTTTGCTCTTTGGAACACTTTTCTGATCACTAACATTCTCATCAGGCCAAACTGACAAATTGACTACTTATTTTATCTCTAATAATATCAGTAAAAGAAAATGCATATGCATGTATGATTCTGAACATGTAGTTCCAGAAAAAAATGTAGTTTTTGTTTTTTTTCTTTTTAAGTTATAATAAAATAAAATAATTGTGCAGCCCTACTTTGAATAAAACATTAGTATATTCTTTTATTTATTTCATTTGATCTTTTTACTAATACATTTATTGTGGCCCTTCTTTCCGTTTGAAAGTCATTGTTATAGATTATAGACATGGGGATTGTGGTAGACCTGTTTTGTCTTCCGCATAATCGTAACTCATTTTGTACTCAGCAACCTCCACATTAGTAGCGAATGTCCACAGAAACTACTGGCCATGACAGTACTTTGGTAGTAGTGCCATAAGCCACTGTAACCCCACCCCCGCCAAACAAAATGTAAAATAAGTCAAGTCTTTCCAATAAAGTCTATCCCATGGCATCTGCCTACAGTACAATCTTTTTGTTTTCACATCCCTCTCTTGGACTCATCTCTGCAGGGCAAGATCTTAGATCTCATCTAGTTTTTTTTTTTTTTTTTACCAGTGTTGCCGTTGAGTCCGACTAGTAAGCAGCTAATTGGAATAAAGTGAGTTTGGGATGATGGATGGGGGTGGGTGTGTAGTCTGGCTGCTGTAGGCTTGAGTAATGACTCGCAACCTGTTGCAGGAATTAATTCACAGCGGTATGCCGCGGCGCTAACATCAACGCCAGACTGCACACACCAACTCAACAGGAATTTCACACTCGCACATTATTCCCGTTTTAGTTCTGAAAAAGCAGTCTAATGGGTTTCGTATGGAAGTGTATTTTTAGACTTGGATGTGGCTAGATTAAGAAACAATCCTCCAGAGGTTCAATTAGAAGAGAAGAGCTCTTTTCTGACCTTCTAGCTTGAACATTGCCTGGCAGAGCTGTTACTTGTTCTGCAGCTAATTGTACAGCCTGCTCAACATAGTGGCAGTAACACGAACTGTGCGTTAAATGTACATCTTTACCTCAATGCAATGTGTGCAACCATATCTGCTGTGTTTTGAATCTGTGTTTATTACATGAAAAACGTTGCATTTTACTGAACGATAAAAATTGAGACCACAATGTTATACATATATAACTTTTGTGAAATTAAAAGCGTTTTTTGCTTTCCTGAAAATTTTTTTTGTTAGTTTTTTTGTATTTTTTTCATTGCCGTGAAAGAGCTTTATTCCATATATCTTAATCAATTATTCCATATGGTGACTTGCATCTGAGTGAAACAGATTATCGCTAAAGAAAACAAAAATGTAGGTTTGGGACTTGGTCCTGTTTGTGGTTGTTGATGGAGGCAGATCTCAAGCTTGCAGTCGATTGCAAGAGAGGGACTAAATGATGGAAAAAGTCTGGCACCAGAGAAGAAGCCTGCAGTTTAGATTAAATATTAAGTCAAAATTTAAAAATTTAAAGTATGCATGTATAGATCATTCACAATGCAATCAATAACATGCATTTATGAAACTGATCTGGTGAATTTCCATTTCATGCTGACTTTAAAGATACATAAAGGCTCTGGATTTGTAGACCACGATATTAAAGCTATAACCAGTTTTTTGTGGTTATTATTATTTGTTTGAACACACTATGATGAGTAGGGCTGGGTATCGAGTTCGATACTTTTTAGGCACCGACCGAATTGCCTCGATACCATACCATTCGGTACCAAATTTCGATACCTAAGGGGTTAATCTCATCAGCGTCAGTGAGCCAATAAGCCTGCAGCACTAGCCGGTGTGTTCGACTAGAGGTGCGGCGCAGATCGATTATCCGCGAGAGCGATTCGAAAGCGCATGGAGCAGTCTGCTCTCTTTAGCTTTCGTGGTACTGTAATACCACCAGTATAGAGTAGCGCGGGAGCTGCGTGGAGTTCCGATCATATGCAGATGTCCGTTCATACTAACGTTACACGACCGAAAGCGCGTGTTATGTGACCATTCATGCAAACTGTAGCATCATGCTACATAAGACAATAAATAAGATTTATATTCCGCTTTTACTCAAAACTCACTTTAAACTACCATCGAGTGTTTGTAATAACTTCCGATTGCCATTCTAACAGGGCCGGATTTACGCATTGCTCAAGACATTGAGCAAATAAATATAACAAACAATAGGGTAAAAAATGACAAACTATTTCCATGTCTTCCACCTTTTTTTATGTAGGCTACGGAAATCATGCTTTCTTTCTCCCAGTCTCTCTCACAGATGCACACAGTGCGTAACCGGTATCGAAGTCAAGGTATCGGTATCGATATCGAAAATTTTTGAACGATACCCAGCCCTAATGATGAGAGTAAATGAAGGAGTATTGAATTATTTTTATAGAAGAGGACAAAGAGATTCAGATTCTCTGTAGAACCTAAAACTCATCCTCCAAGCATAAGAAAATAGTATCGTTTCTGCAAAATGTTTATCTGTTTCAGGGAAAATTGCTGTAAGTGCTCATTTTTAAAAGCAAGTGTTTGTTGAGTTTGCTTTGTCCATTTGAATAGGCTGTTTACATCCTGTGATGTTGACTTTTGAGTTGTTAAACTGTTTTGTTCTCATTGGATGGTTAATTTGGACTTTTTGTTCCATTTTATTTCTTAGCCCTTCTTTTATTTCTTCAGTCAGTGCTCTGTACAAAGCTAAACCTGGTTCTATACAAAACACTGGAGAAGCCGCATTAGATATCCCAGTGCATTAATGACAAGATGATGTTGCTAAACTGGGATCAAGCTTTAGATTTAGAAATTATTGTGAACATTTTTTATTCTTTTAGTACACAAAATGGTCATCATGAGGTTTTGCATCTACTGTGCACGCTCGGAAGAGCCCAGATCGCCATAAACTTTACAGTAGATTATTAACTGACAGTCTGTGCTGGTTTATGTCATTGGTAGGAAAATTTCAAGGGCAGAGGGCGGCATTTGAGACTTGCAGCACTGAGTATCGCCAAGGCAACCAATTATGTATGTTCATAAAGTTTTAAAATGCAGTTTCATTTGATCAACGACAGACTACAGAGCGAGCGAGAGAGAAACTGATTACATCATTAGGCCTTAATGAGACTATCCATTCAAAGAATTCTCTAGAACTGCAATATTCCCATTAATCCGGTAAAGGGCAGTCCCTTGAGTCACTTGTACATGTGAGAAATGGAGAGTTTGTGGGAAGGCAGTGCCGACGACTGATCTGGCATTGTTGCGGGCACCCAGCGGACCCACATTAACACATAAACAGCTTTTGGCTATTGGCATCTCTTTGAAATGGTGCTGGGTAAGCGATCTGTGTCTTCTAAACAGATGGTGGAGCTGAGGGTGGGAAATGCTTCATCTATTGCTTGCACTGGGTTGAGGTGGCAGCCAGGTATCCCCATGAGTGTGAATGGAGGTGTGCTACTATGTGTTAATGTCTCATGGATTACGCTTTCACACCCATGCGCCACAATTAATGTTTACAAATGTGTTTCATTTGTCATTGATTACGGTTTTGAGAAACATAGTTGCTAGACTCCAAACATCCAACAACATAATTGTAAACCATTCTAAGAATAGGTGTTTTTTTATGTTTTTGAAAGAAGTCTCTTATGCTCACCAAGGCTGCATTAATTTGATCAAAAATGCAGTACAAACTGTAATATTGTGAAATATTATAACTGTTTAAAATAACTGTTTTCTATTTTAATATATATTTAAAATGTAATTCATTCCTGTGATGTCAAAGCTGAATTTACAGCATCATTGCGCCAGTCTTCAGTGTCACATGATCCTTCAGAAATCATTCTAATATGCTGATTTAGTGTTCAAGAAACGTGTCTTATTATTAATGTTAAAAACAGTTGTGCTGCTGAATATTTTTGTAGAACTGTACTATTTTTTTTTAGGATTCTTTAATGAATAGAAAACAACAGCATTTATTAAAAGTATTAATTTCTTTCAAAAAGTATTATAACCCCAAACTTTTGAACAGTACTGTGCACTCATTAGCATCTCCTATATCTAGAAGATATCCACTTCTTCCATTTGCTCTCAAAAATGTATTAAACTACTACCAGTTGAGACCATTGACAAGTATGCAAGTTAGTTTTTCTTGAATACATTGCATTAAATACATTATACAAACCCGTGTTTTAGGCGTTCTTAGCGCCATGCTATACACTCTCACAAAAGCTGTCACTGAGGTGGTACCTTTTCAAAAGATACATCTTTGTACCTAAAGTGTCCATATTGGTATCTTAAAAGTACATATTATTACCTCAAGTCTACATATTAGTACCTAAAAGGTATAAAGTGTACCTTTTGAAAATGTACTGCCCCAGTGACAACTTTTGTAGCTTTATTTCTGAGAGTGTAGAAACATCCCAAATCCTCTTCAGATCACGAATATGTACCTGCTACAATTATTGTAGCCACGCACAGGAAGTTTTATCCATTGATGGTGAAACAGTGAGTCAGAAGCAAACTACACTACTAGAGATATCTGCTGAGTCCGTACATGATTCAGAATCAATAACATGTTCCTTTTGTTTTGCAGGAAATAAACTCAATAAAGACCTGAAACACTACCTGAGCCAAAGGTTTCAGAAATCCTCTGCTGACTACGAGCTTCAGCAAACCATACGTGACAACCTCTACCGCCACGCTGTGCCTTGTGAGTACACTTATTGTTTCTACTTTTCTCTATACTGTACTCTGCTATATGTTGCTCTACTTCATTCTTTTGCTAAAGTTCATGTGCAGAAGCTGTGTGCGCCTCAAAGTGATGGCTGGACTGTTTGTTCTGAGGCAGTGGAAGGGAGGACACCGTCAATATTCACAGAAATCCTCCTTTCGATTGAGTAGGTGGCAGCCGTGTTCTTGGAGAGGTGTGATGAAATAGTCTGTGTTTTTGTATCTGTGTAGAGGAAGAGAGTATTGGACATGTGTGCAGTTGAGTTGGACGTGCTTCGATTCTATAAGACCGATGTTTCTAGAAGTCCAGAGATTTTCCCTTGTGTATGTCCGTCTATAGAAACTGGCAAAGATTTTCATGTATTTTAAACCGGTAACGCTGTATCTTTGTGGATTTACACAATTGTGTGTGTATAGAAAATGGACTTTTTCATAAGTACACATGCTACCTGTTACATTTAAATGATTTGACACTAAAGCTCTGCTGCAAAACCTAGTAAGCTGCCTACCTAGACAGCATTTTAAGGCATCATAGACACCATCAAAGCTGTTCTAAAAAGTAGGCAGCAACATTGTTCTTTTGATATTATCAATGATTAATGCCAGAATGTATTGAAAGGAAAGTCAGTCTCACAACACTGTAAATGTTGCTGCAATTAGTTATAACAACTTAAAGTTTATTGAGATATCTTAAATATCCAACTTAACTAAATTAAACAAACGTTAGCTAACCTTATATTTTAAGTCTGGCATGAACACTTAATTTTTTCTGAAACAACACATACATTACTTAACATTACTTTTTTATGTTAAATTTTAAGTAGTGATAACTAATCCTAGAAATCATGTTTACAGTGAATGCACTGCAAGGAAAAAAGTTAATATTTTACGTTGCTATAGTATACATTGACATTAGTTAATACAGTAGCTAACATGAAATAACCATAAACAATACATTTACAGAAATTATTTTGAATCTTGTTTTATGTCAATTTTTCCATTCACTACCATTTAAAGTAAGGTAAAAAAAAAAGATAAATTAATACTTTTTTCAGCAAGGATACATTAAACTTATCGAGAGTGACAGTAAAGACATTTATAATTTTACAAAAGATTTATATTTTAAATTAATGCTCTTCATTTGAACTTTCTATTCATTAAATAATCCTGAAGAAAAAAAAATTTAACCACAGTTTCCATAAAAAATATTAAAGCAGCAACTGTTTTCAGTATGAAATAAATAAGAAATGCTTTTTGAACAACAAATCAGAACATTAGAATAATTTATGAAGATTAGGTTATGTGAAGACTATAGTAACGACCATCACAGAATTAAATTACATTTTAAAATAAATTAAAATAGAAGAAGTTATAGTATGTTCATTGTTAGTTCATCATACCTAATTAATGTTAATTATCTTAACAAAATGAAATTTTATTGTAAAGTTTTACTAAAAACATTATTAAACATCAGACAAAGTGAGAGAAATATTGATTGTAATTATACACTTTTTTCTTTTACTTGATACTTTTTATTTTTATATTTTATTTTAGTATAAAGAGTTTGACATTAGCATGTAACAAAGCAGAGCTCTAGCTTTCCATGAGGCAAGAAACAGCAAGGCAGCTCTCTGGATTTTTTTGCTACAGCTTTGCTGACATTCTGCTTTGTGCATAAAATAGTTTTGATAAGTCATAATATTTGTAGCAGCACTCCCAATGCTGTCTAGTTGAAAGGAAACCCCAACTCAGCTTTAAACTGTTTGGATGGTGAGTTTTGCATCTTCTTCTGGTTAATAGAGCTGCAGACTGTCTCAGATTAAACACTCTGATGTGACTGAAAGTGAGTGGCAGTGTGTGTGTGTGTTTGAGAATGATTGATAGACATGAGACAGCTGGAGGGACAGATGGGAAGGAAGGACCGATAGTAGTGGGCTCCATCTCTTTTCTCAACTTCATCACTGTTTCATGGATACAAAAACATAGCCGTGGCCTCCCAGAAATCAAAGCCATCCATATGTTTGCAACTTGAAAGACAAAAATCATTGACTTAAATATGAAGTGAGCCATTTCTGTCACTATTTGCATCAAACAGAATTGGTTTGATTGAACAATGGGAGACAGAGCGAGCTTTTGGGTTTCGTTTATGAACAGTTATTGTTACTGAAATTGCATGCTTTACCTTTAAAGACATGATAATTAGATCGTGGACATTGAGGACAGATGAGACATGTGAAGGAGGCCATCTATGTGAAACTAGAGCTGGGGTGGGGGGGTGTCCAGATGCTCCAGAATCAACTTCTAAAGCAGTTCAGCGTTTGGGACTATTCATATAACAGCAGTTCATGCTGATCTGGGGTCAAAATGTATCTGTCATAACTTGATAAACAAGATGATAGGAGGGGCTGGAGATGATTTTAGGTCACTACACTTAATCTAGATCACATGATATGTACAAAATGTGAATTTGGCTTTGGATCTGGTTTAGTTGCAAACTGTATGTTTTTTCCACAAATTCTGCATTTTCAGCTGGCATTACTCCAGTCTTCAGTGTCACATGATCCTTCAGAAAATCCTTCTAATATGCTGAAACATGTCTTATTTTTGTGGAAACCATGATATATTTTGATGAATTTGATTAAATTTAATTTATTTATATAATAATTGTATAATATAATTTATTGTCTTCATAGATAGATTTAGATAGGTTGGTTCCAGCAAGATGCAAACATGTCTTGATGAAAGCATGTGCGTTTAATATCAGGTTTAATGGAGCAGTTGGTATCTTGCTGTCAATTACCTGGTAATTTTACATGACGTGATGCTGGTGAACATGACAGCAGTGAGTCAAGATTGATCAGAGCTTGTGAATGTGAGGCTGGCTGTTTGGATGTGTGCGAGGGTCAGTTGGTGCTTATGCATGAGGAATTTGGAGGGGTGCAGCTGTCTCTTTTGTGCAATGATGGCCCGAGCAGCTAGTTGCCTCACCAGGTGGCCAGTGGCTGGGAGTGTGTGTATAAAGATGTGTGTGTGTTGTGTATGTTTGTGTTGGGGGTATAATGGCCGGCTGGAGAAGAGTGACAATAAAGGCATGTGACCCTGAGACAGGACTGCATGTCACTAATACAATTATAGATACAGAGGCAGATTCAGCTGTCATTAATGTATGTCTTCCCTGACTAGTGCCTCTCAAACTGAGTCAAAGTGGTATTACTGGATCAGTAACACTTATTTATTTATTTCCCCACAGTTCTCTGGAATACTTGATTTTGATTAATCAGTCGTGACATTCTGGGGTCAAATATTTTCCCCAGACAACATAGCTGTGCTAGTTTCATTATATATATTTTTTTACATTTGATATATTTTGATAATTATTATTTGTGAAAATATTAAATATATGATGAACATATGTAAAAGTAGTAGTAACAGTAATAATAATAAGAAATTATTATTATTATTATTCATGTTATGTATATAGTTGAAGTTTCTGACCAGCCAAATCATTTGTAAATTATTATTATTTTAATATTATTAACATGAATATATCAATATAATTTATAATATATTTCTATTATAATTTATAATACTTTAAATAAAATGTTTAATTATTATTTTATCATTTACTTTAAATGTATATAATAAAACATTTCTGTTCAGCCAAATTATTTATAAATTATGACTATTGTTATTATTATTATAAAATATAGTTTTTTTATTATTATTACTATTATTATATATAATTGAACATTTCTGTCCAGCCAAATTACTTCATTCCTGGTAACTGTGATAAAACATGAGCAAATGTGTCTTGCAACTTTTCTTTATGAGAAAGCAGACAAAAATGTTTTTCGTTGAGACCGATGGAAGCAAAATGACCTGCTAACTGATGTAAAATGTCCTGATGTAAGCTATGAAGCCAGATGTCCATTACACGTGTCATTCTGCTTCTGTATCTCAGAGTGTTTGTCAGAATAATAAATTCTGTTTATCCCCATCCGTTTCTCATTTTGCTTCCAAACCTCAACTCTCGCAGCTAGAAACAGGTGCATATGAAATGTTTTCGTGGCCCTGAGTACGTTTGATTTCTCTGATTTGTTGTCCTGTGATGTAATAGCGAGGAACAAAAGGCTTTGCCCTTTGTTCATTCTTGTCTTTTCCTCATTTCGCGCTCCAGCTTTTCACATCGCCGACACCGTCAACATAACAGATGCCACTGTAACGGCGCTCCCTCCCTCAGTGTTTTCACATTTCCTTCTCAGTCCCTCTGTTCTTATCTTCATCTATCAGTCTATTTAAGCCTCCCTGTGGTTAGCCAGCCCCTGCTTGCCCTCTCTTGCTCCCCTCCTCTTTCCTGCATGAAAAAAGAGCGAAAAATCGAACCCTTCAGTCACATCTCGTTCACAGGGACAGATGGCTCCTGACTGAGGAACTTTCTCATCAGTATGATTTATTTTCAAGCCATTGTCTAGAGTCCCTTTGGGGCACGGACCTCACTTTTCCTCGGCGAGCGTGTGTACGCGTGTGTAAGCATGTATATGTGTGTGTGTGTGTGTGATGGAATGATGATGTGGCAGAGGGAGTACGGTGCACTGAAGGGCCATCACCCTTGATGTAATGAGCAACGATCAACTCACCACCTGAACAAAAACGTCCAGCGTCGAAGCGGTGCAGTGAAATTCAATTTGTCACTGCCCAACGCACCACAGTGCACGCTACGAATCCCTCATATGCCGTCTCTGACAGGTTACTGCCCAGTCATATGCTGTCTTATTATGTTAGACATAACAAACATTGTTGCTAGGTAGATCTCTGCATCTGAGAGAATGTGTCTGTTCATTCTGTGACTCGTAGCTTTTGTTATTTCAACAAAAAGCAGGTGTTTTTGAGTATGCAAGAAAACAAATGCAGCTCCAAATTTGCATCTTCTTTTTAGCTAATTGTGTTAACGTAGTATTCACAGCCACCCATATCTGCGGGAGCTAGCTAATTAGCATTTAACTTGTGTGCTACTCTGTCTGCCGACAAGCAACGCGCTTCAACCGCAGGCTTGGAGACGGCAGATCTGAAGAGCGACTCGGCTGCAAGTCAGCTACGATTAGCAGACAGAAGAGAGATAATACCTGCAGGGAGCCAAGGGCTCTCGGTAGGGAGCACAAACATTTGGGCGAGTTTTAGCATTGACAGTCTATGTCTGGATCGTGTGCTTTTTGCGCTATGTCACATGGTTTAATCCAGGATGTGGTTTTTGCCATCCAAGGTCTGGTCCTCTCTGTTTGGGTTCGTCCTGTGTTTCCAGGCTCCATTTTGATATGTCAGCTCAAGCTTGATATCACTGAGCAAGCATATGTGGGCGGCATACTGAGAAATTCAACTAAATGTTCCGAATCCGAATCCCATTCCACGTTTTCTTTGGCTAACACCTTGTTTGGTGTAGACGAGACTTTTCAGGCTGTTCTTGGCCTGAAATGCCCATTCACTCACAGCACTTGACATTCTGAATTCAAAGGCATTTTGTGAATTCATTTGCAAGTCAAACGCGCCCTCAGAAAGTGTTGATCACCGTGAGAGTGGACTAACTAGAGACCAGCATCAGGCCTGTCCAGGGGGCACTACTTTGGATGGGCGGATTTAAAAAGAGGTTTGAGGAACAAAAGAAGAAGAATGCTCTTCAGATACCACTCCATTCATGTGCTCCGTCAGAACAAGAAAGACCAGGATTGGGAATCTGCAGCAAGTTGCCCGTTTTTTTTAGATGTCCTTCAGAATTAAAGGTTGGAATTACTCTTGGAAAACTAAAGTATCTTCAGCCTAGTGTTCAATTGTCCTTCACCCTCATGGAATGGCATCTACACATACTTTCCTTCCTTAACGCACTCATTATAAACCAACTGTTCGTTTCTAAATTAAAGGGATAGTTCACCCAAAAATGAATGTTCTGTTATCATTTACTCACCCTCAACTCAATCCAAATCTGTACAACTTACTTTCTTCTGTGGAAAACAAAAGAAGTTATTTGGAAGAACGTTTAAGAGAAACAACTTTAAACTGCACTGACTTTCAATGAGACATTTTTCAAAATATCTTCTTTTATGTTTAACTGAAGAAAGAAAGGGTTTGGAAAAACATGAGGCTGACAGAAAATTCATATTTAAGCGAACTATACCTTTAATCATGTACCCATCACAGATGCAGCTCTACATGCATACTAAGGCCTTCACCTCCATTTTTCACACAACAAAGCGATTCTGCTTTTCTTCAGCGGTTGAAAATATGATGTTATGTAAAAGGTGAGCTTTAAATCCAAATCACAGCTCCACGGGGCTGAGAAGATGATTCACGCTGAGCTCCACCCAGAAATAGAAGCTCATAGACAGGCTTCACGACACAGTGTGTTTCTGTCATTACCTCTGGCCTATTTCCTCAGGGCTTCATCTGGAGATGCGTGTTTGCACTGCAATCGTTCAACTCTGAGGGCAACACAGGAAGATTGAAAGATTTGCTTGAGAATTATGGGACTTGTTTGATGGATGAGGGAAGTAATTTCGTTGAGTGGCTATTAGTGGTCAAACGGCTATTCAAAACCAGATTCTTTTGATTTAATTTAATTTCAAGTTCACACGCACATTTTAAGCTTTATGTTGAAAGATGCAGAACAATATGGGGATTTTATGCCAAAGTGATAAGATTAATATGACAACAAAAACATTTAAAGAGACAGTTCTCCCAAAATTTAAATGTTATGAAATAAAATATCATATTAGGGCTGGGACGATAAATCGATGCAGAATCGATTTGTGGATCGATTCTGAGATTTTCAGAATGCAACGCGATTCCTCTGGAATCGATTCTGAGCTTAGTTTTTAACAGTAGATGGCGCTCTAATCTAGTTTTTATCCGCACACTCAAATGCTCATGAAGAAGAGTGCCAAAGAGCGCTTGTGCGTCATGTAACGTTAATTTCACCTCAGCTCAGAATGCTTTTATGACGCGAGATTAATGTAAACACAGACCACTGTGAACACCCTTGTAATTCGCTTCAACCTTTTCAGGTTATTTTAGGTTCAAGTGTGTGTAAGGATTTGGAAACAAGCAGAGTACGGCTGTTTCTAAAGCATGCAGTGCCATCTGCTGTTCAAAACTAAGCTCAGAATCGACTCAAGAAAGAATCGCGATGCATTCGGAAAATCTCAGAATCGATGCTGAATCATTTCTCGATTCGCGATGCATCGATTTATTTTCCCAGCCCTATATCATATTAGTTTATTTCTTCTATGGAACATAACATTTCAAGTTCACATGCACATTTTAATGTGAAAGATGGAAAACAATATGCAGATTTTAGGAGATGAGACCAGTATTCCTAAAAACCCAACAAAAACATTTAAAGGGACAGTTCATTCAAAAAAGAAAATTCTGTCGTCATTACTCACCCTCATGTCGTTCCAAACCTGTATGACTGACTTTCTTCTGTGGTATGTTAAAAATATCAAGAAAAATTTATTTTTTGTCCATAAAAACATCAGTGAGGTCCACTGTTGTTTTGGACCCTTGCGATTTTCATTGTACAGACAAAAATAGTTAAAACATTCTTAACATCTTATTTTGTGTTCCATAGAATAAAGTAAATCCCTTTAACTTCCATAATGAAACACATTTCTGAATTAGATCATATTTAGTGGGAAATCACGTAGGGTGGGACTTGACTTTGTCTTTTGGGTTTTCTTAGGATCATGGTTTAGATTATGTTTCTCTGTGCACATGGACATAATTATATCATCAGAAAATATATTTTGGGGCATTTTACATTTTCATTTTGAAAGTCCTAAGGAAACATGTTTTTTTCCCTTTTTATAATACATTTATCTGATAAATCATTCACATTAACATCACTAATATTCATTTAGAAAATATAAGGTCAGTTTTGATTTCAAATTCTTTAACCGCTTTAAGACTAAAGAATTAAGACTCTCATTGGTCAGTATTTTGTCTGCTTTTTGTGGAGGCTTAATAAAAGAAGGCAAAAGACTCAAAATGTCAGTCAAAATGTGGTCTCACACACAGAAGCCCTCTCCCCCCGCCCCTGCCGTATGCCCCAGTGGCCTGTTGGAGTTAAACAATAGTATTGTATGCATGCACATGGCTGGCATGACCAGCCTGATTTTTATCTGCTAAATCTCATTCAACCTCTAATCCCCATCCGAGCCCACCATTTGATTGCCTTAGTCACGTCGTATTTGTATATGTATGTGTGCAAGTGAGAGAGAGTGTGCAAACGTCCATGTGTGTATCTGTCTGCAAGTGTGTGTTGGAGAAGAAGGAGGGCGGATGTGGTGGAGAGAGAGAAAGAGAGAGGTGGGCGGGCGGAGGTGGATGAGTGTGAGCCTGAAGACGTTTAGCTCAGATGGTGTTTGCTGTGCGAGCCCCTCACATTGGCTGAGATTCAACGCTGGGCTGGACGACTGCTTTACAGAGAAAGAGATAGAGAGGAAGAGGAGGAGGAGGGACGACAGACTGGGCAGCGCTAGCTGAGATACAAGCTTCCGATGCTCACCGGAACAGGATTCTGGGATTTTCTGCTCTTTTCCATTGAATTTCATCTTGTTGTGCAAGATCTTGAGTGGATTGCTTGCATTGGAGGTAGCAGCTGCGAGGTTTTCCGCTGAGGTAATTTAGCCATTTTTTCCCCCCAAATATCACCTGGACTCTTCGGCTTCCGGGGTCTGGCGGTGGGGGTGGGGAATGAGGGATGCAAAAAGAGTGAGAGAAAGCTGGGAGCAGGAACGCGGGGAATGTAGCTGAGTATGTGACCGTCTTGAGGGATGTGAGAGGATGTGATTCGTTGAGGATGGCAAAAGGGTGCACCAGAGATGCCGCGGTCCGCGTTAGCTGCTGGAGCGTGCGTACATGCCCGTCTGCTTGAGCGAGTGGAGGTTGAATTAAGCTGTGGTCACTTGACGTGTTGGAGGCCATTATGTTTGGAGTTGAGCAGTGTGGCAGGCATCTCTCTCTCTCCCAGCCCCCCTCCCATCCACACCAGCCCTATGTCTGTCTCTCCACTGCAGCTGCTGTCTCCAGCCGTATCGGTGTCTGAAAGGCTTTCTCATGCTCTTTTTCTCTTAGCCTTTCATGTAAGCTCAGAAAAATTGCCCATTTTGAAGGGTTCTCTGTGTCTTAGTGGCCTTTATAGGTTAAATAGCTGCATTCTCTGGCTCGTATATGGTGTTTTATGTAGATTATTTGATGAAGATTTGAGCCAGGTAAATCTGAAACAAGGAATAGGCCTGCTGTGTGTGTTCGTATTGCATGGCGTTTCCCTTGTGAGCTCGGTTTTTGTGTATCAAATCAGCTCATCAATGCATTGATCGATATATTCGGCAAAGCATTAGTTGGCATGTCTTGATGCATTGATCAGTCGTTTTGGCACAGACGTCATTGGAATGAGTAGATTGGATTTGATGGAGTCTATGAATGCTGAAACAATGCTTTGTTTTGAAGTGGAGGTCTTTTGGGGGGGACATGCTTTTAGAAACCATCTCCATTTTGTTAATGGGAATATGTGGGGTGGAAAATGCTAGAATCGGGGATCTGTGTTGTGGATTAACCCTTTGCTAGGACAGATGGATCTCTCTCCCACTGGGGGCTGGCTGTCAACATGGGTGCACATCCCCGAGCCTTTCCCGATCATGAGTTTTCCCTTTCCCAGTGTCTCCTGGTTCCAGACATGAGTTGCCAAGTTTCTTTCTTCTCTCATGTCTCTCTCTTCAACCTTCTGTTTTGCCTAGTGTAATTCATGCTGGCTCAAAATTGTTTACTAACATACTGGCCAAACATACTTGAATTATTATTTTTTTAAATACTCCAGCTTGTATTTGTAGAGATGGCATGCACTGAACAGTGGTGCCTCACCATAATATTGCTGTTGCTGCCATTTACTTAAAGCCTTATGTTACAGCTATGGGTGTTTTTTGCGCTCCGGTTCGTGTTGTGCACAAGAATACTGCTTTACCGTGGTAAAATTGCTGTAATGCAATGTTACTTGCACTTACTTATTACTTTGATAAGTCATTTAACAAAGCTTTAGTTATATTTGGTTGTGCAGACGTGCTAGTTAACCAATGATCGGTTGGTGTCTGTATAATGTGAAATGTTATTAGCATTACCAGTGCAAACTATTGTGCCATTCAGTGTGTTTTGATAAATCTGTAGTGATCTGTCAACAGTTTTGGGCATCAGTCACACAGAAGAGAAAGTAGAGGCTCTCAAACGCCTCTGCTGTGACAAGACTTTCAATATCTTATATCCCTTTGAACTCTACTGACGTCGCCTCCAGCCTGGACATGCCATTTATTGGTGCTTTGCCTTTTGATTAATGCTTCTGACAAAGTATAGGTGCTTTATTTTTTGTACTTCAAATATTCTTTCTTCTAGTCCATGTCCGTCAGGATAGGCAACAGTTGGTTTAATAACTTCAGTGAGGTTGTCAAAGGTTAAAAGTAAAAGTTTTTTATTTGGATGATCAACTTATTTGCTTGTTTAGTGTAATTCAATGGTGTTTGTTTCATTATTTTACAGAGAAACTCTAGCCACGAGGTATTTGTAGCCCTGCTCGTGGTTTCAATCTTAATGGAAACTGTGGCCTTGCAAAAATTCATCATGTAAACATGCTTTATGCGATGTGAATCCAGAGCCGCATTTCATTCCAGTGTTGGGAAAAGCTGGTCTAGTAGTTCTGTCTGAACCACAGTTAAGTTAGAAAATGCTACATGCTATAGCTTACACATTAAGTACACATTATTACTAATTCTACTTGTGCTTTTTATTACTCAGAATTGATTTTCTGGTTTATTTTGTATATGATCCTTTCAGAAAAATGGGATCAATTGAATCAATTAAATATATATTTTTTTACATTTCCTTTTGAAACAGGAACTTGTGGTATCAAAGGGCACTTCCCTCTTTTAAAAAGCCATTATCTTTTAGTTTTATTCGTTGTCACATCTGTGAACGATGAATTGCTTATTGTTAATGCTTATCAGAAGTAGGTGGTAAATGAAGAGGGACATTCTCATTTAATTCATCAACATTTTTTATCTGTCGTTTCAAATTTTGTAGTAAATTTTCAATTTGTGCATCAGCGTAAAACACCAACTTTTATTAGTACACTAATATATGATATTTACAATGATTGAGAAGGTCTCAAAGCAAACATGCACTTGTGAGTTTAAAGCTTTGCCACTCATTTGATTTGTTTCATCATTTTTCCAGTCATGTCAGTGTCTTTCATTTATAGATTATAGAGAGAAGCACATGCAGGAAAAAAGGAAAGATGACAAGAACGCAAAAAGAAGGAAGTAGGAGAAGAACGAGAGAGAGAGGGAGCAGCCTGTATTACTCACTGGGTCAGGCTCATGAAAAATTTAATCAAGCCATGCAGATAACAACTTCAGCTCAGAACAAACACATCCCAGTGTACGAGAGCATTTTTCAATTAGTTTTTATGTATTTAACTGGGAGGGCATCAGAAAATGCATGAAATTGCTTCTGTGAGAAGAGCGCTGAAGATTTAGCATCTCAAACTAACCCAGTTTTTGTTGTAAAAAATATTGTAATCATGCTTTTATTTCAAGCCAAAATCCACAGGCCCTTTATAACTTTGGAAATGCACAAACATCCGAATGCTGGTATTGTAATAGTCTTGACTATTATTAGAATGATGATGATAATGAGTCGTTTTCAAATGCGTTAACAACAGCCTACGCTACACCGCTAACTGAATCACGGCCGTGAGGCTCAGAGTCATTTAAAGCGTTGCGTCTGATTGATTGCCTCTCCAGTTACTGCAGTATTGCTCTCCAGGAATGCAATACCTCCCGTTAAACGCCTCGATCCGCTTTATAACTGGACAATATGTTGTATGTCCGATTTCACAATGCCAGGTAACTTGTGTTGTGGCTGGGAGAGGTGAAGCTGACCTACTATGAAAGAAAACAAAGAAGCTACGAAGCTTCTTTGTGTCTGGATTGGGAAGGGAAAGGGTGCTAGTTTCACTGTGCTGCACACCTTTGCTTGACCTTTAAGGATCTGAATATGGATGCATGCTAATTTTGAAACTTATTATGTATAAGAGTCATCAGACTGCTGAATTATACAGGTTTACTATTTTTGTCCACTTTGCAACTGTGATTTTTTCCCCCCTCATTGAGTGATTAGTATGCACATACACACATACCGAGTGTTAAGTTGGCTCAGAGACCAGGGTTTTGAAGTCAAAGACTTGTTACACTCATGTGAACCTAAAGCCGACATCCAGCTTTATGATTCAAAGCTGCCTGCTTTTTAATTTGTGTGTGTGTTTATTTCATGGTGTTCATCATTCGTCTAAAAAATGCACTGAATATGCGTTTTGTGTGAATGGCTTGGTTTCGGTTTTAACCCATTCAAGATCTTCTCCGCATTGAGCTTCTATATTTCTCTAATATTTTGAATGAATAACGCAGCAGCGGCGCATCTCATGGGCTAGACCAGTGATCCTCAAATCTGGCTCGCGAGATCCACTTTCCTGCAGAGTTTAGCTCTACCCTAATCAAACACACATGAGTTTGCTAATCAATGTCTTCAGGATCATTAGAAAATCACAGGTAGGTTTGTTTGATTATAGGGTTGGAGCTAAACTCTGCAGGAAAGTGG
>NW_015662957.1:375153-384432 GCF_001515625.1 Sinocyclocheilus rhinocerous
GGGGGTGCTTAATAAACTGACAAACTTTAAATCCGAAGAACTGCGTGCTTTCATTACCCATATAGCTGCTCCGTAGACTAGAAAACCCGTCAAAATAAGAGTCCCGCCTTAGTAAGGGAGATCTCATACATATTTAAACTTACAAAAAATATTAAAATGTATACAAAACAAATCAGAAGATTAATCATAATAAAGTCTGTTACAATAAAGAAGGATTAATATGTATTTAATTTATACAGTGAAGTGTTATTTTACATTTGTTTACTTTATTTCTGTACCTGAAAACTGTTAAACCTACCTAAAAAGCACTGTTTATTTAATATGTATCTTTGATCTTTTGTATTTATGTAGGCCTGCTGAATGTTAAATGGATCCAATCGATGTTCATTAGAAATTATTTGGTGATGCAGCAATAAAACTGCTAGTATAATTTAATGCAGGTGTTTTTGAACTTTGCTGATTTAAAACATGATCAAAATACTATCTATTTTGATGCCAAAATTTCAAATAAGAGAGGAAGTGACAAATATCGGAATCGGCCAATAAATGTTTGTTAAAAATCGGTATCGGTATCGGCCCCCAAAAATCCTATCGGTGCATCCCTAATATATATTGTAGTTTTCTCTTTCCTTTGTTGACATTTCCTTCTGAAACAGGAAGTTGGGGCGGGATATATCGAAGGGCTGTTCACTTTTTTAAAAAGCCAATATCCCTTCGTTTACTTCACAGTTGTGAACAATGATTTGTGTATTGTTAATGCTAACAATAGTATTGTAGAAAGCATTTACTATTATTTACATTTACTATTATGCTATTGTGAGAGTAAGATATTATATATATATATATACACACACATATTACATTTATATATTGAGACTTATAACTAGATATTCAGATTTACTTCTATATATTCAGACTTATAATATATTCAGATTTACATTTATATATTCAGATTTACATCTATATATTCACAATTTACATTTATTTATTCAGACTTATAACTATTCAGATTCACTTCTATATATTCAGAGTGACTTATTATTATGTTATTGTGAGAGCAAGATGTTTATATACAGTGGGTACGGAAAGTATTCAGACCCCCTTAAATTTTTCACTCTTTGTTATATTGCAGCCATTTGCTAAAATCATTTAAGTTAATTTTTTTTCCTCATTAATGTACAATCGCAATTTACATTTATATATTCAGGCTTATAACTATATTTTCAGATTTACTTCTATATATTCAGACTTTTTCCATGCAGATTAAGATGACTTAAAATGGTTTAAATTAATAAATGAATATTAATTTGTCAAAATGTACCTTGGTTACTTAAAAATGAAAATGCATAAAAAACTTGACGTGAACTGAAATATTAATTCCCCCCCCTCAATAACTATGGTTTTTGTTGAACAACATACAGTTCTTGAAACTTCTGGAATTGCAAAATAAATCAGGGTAAATGCCAGAACATACAGAAAAGAGAATATTCAAAAAGAGAAATTGAAAGTAGCCCTATGGATATAAAAGCCAAACATAAACAAAGCAGTGCTTGCTTACCATTTTGAATGTGATTCATGTTGATCACTTTCTTTATTCCAGACACATATTTAAATGCTCAGGTAAGTAGGGTTAGCTCAACAATAAACCATGAGAAAACATGATCAAGTATGTAAGTTTAACAGAACACATTAATATTATTATTTTAAATTTGATTATTTATAATTATTAATTATTATTAGTCTATTTTTGACAGTTCTGCAGCTGTTAACTGGATGGGATTAATTTTTATTATTTATGTATTGTTTTATTCATTTGCTTAAATTAGGACTACATTATTATGTAATTATTTGTCCCATTTTTATCTAAATAATTTAGCATTTTTTAAACTTTTTAAAATGCCAAACTGCATATGACATATATAATTATTTATTATTTATATATTTATGATTAATATAAATGATAAATTAATAAATAGATCTAACATTAATTATAATCTATTAATTCATCTGTCTAATAATGTCTAAAAATATAATAATAATGTCTACCAAGCTCTGATAATGTATATCATTAACAGACTATCCAAATTTTAATAAAACGGTAGGCATATACCTTTAGAAGCACAGATGTGTCTGTCACTTTAAAGGTGTGGTTCACCCAAAAATGAAAATTCTGTCAAAATTTACCCAGGTTTTTCTAAACCTGCATAACGTTCTTTCTTTTGTTTAACACAAAAGAAGATACTTTGAAGAATGTGGGTAACTAAATTAACTATTAGTTATGTTAAGTAATAATTTTTTGTTCAACAGAAGAAAGAAATTATTACAGGTTTGGAACAACTTGTGGGTGTGTAAACAATGACAACATTTTCATTTTTGGGTGAACTATCCTTTTAAGTCAGCAACTGAAATGCTTCTCTGCAGACTGCGCATTCATCATTACTGGACAGACCCATTGATAACTTTCCCATTCAGCCCTACATCTGGAGAGCCTCTTGTGTTCAAAGAGCAGATGTGAGCTCTAGATGTTTTAAACCGTGCAGGTTTACCGTAGGCTGCGGTCGTGTGAAAGCGCTTTAACGGTGTGCGTTCTGGATACGCCGTCGCTATGGAAACAAAGACGCCAAAATGCAATCACGCACAAATGAGCTTCTCTAATACTTCATATGAAATTGATTTCATTATAATTGCTATTAGTATTATAAACAGTGCAAAATACGTATTTGTTGATTCAGCTATGTGTTGGCCTTTGTAAAATACGGGACAAATCGTGTACCCTATTTGATTTGGTACATAACGCAAAATCACCTTCATTACTCACCTTCATGTCGTTCCAATCCTGTATGAAGTCCTGTGATGTGTCGAATGTAGGTCATATCAGAAACCTGAACTAGGGGCTTCAGGAACACAAAGCTGGGTACTGCAGTGCTCCTGGAACCTCAGCCGCTAAAATAAACTGATTTATCAGACATGGCTATTTTTAGAGCTTATTTGTGTGCTGGATGTGCACATGGCATTGTTGTTTTTCTGATGTATTTTAGAACGTGTGATGTTAAATATGTCTGCCTTTGGTGCGTTCAGGTTCCTTGCTGGCTTAGCACTTCACAGTGCAGCTATTTTTTACCCACTGCATGTATTTATGTCATACGCAAAGATGTGTAGAGAGATCAGGCTCCATTTTGTGGGAAAAAAAAGATAGACCTGGCATGGAAATGTTGAATTGTAATATGACCTTTTTCAGCAATCTACCACATCCTGGAATGAATTCTATATTTATTTATTCCTTTTGGGGCATAGAAATCTTGAAACTTTGTGTCATTTGAGACACTTGATGAGAAATGCCTTAAAATAGGGGCCGGTCTTTCATTAAGAATAAATGAGCCTCTGTTTTTGCTGCCAAATCACTGCACTCATTCCAATTCCGTTCACAGCTCTGAGATTCTGTCCTTGTCCTTAACTACATGTTCACTTAAAGGATTAAATAACCCCCAAAATTAAAATTCTGTCATGATTTAATCACCCTTATGCCGTTCCAAATCCATATGACTTTGGTTCTTCCATGGAATACTTAATATGTAATTTTAAGGAATGTGCTTGTTCAAAAGCAATTCTTTTATGATGCAAAAGCACAATTGTGAGCTATATTCGAAGTCTTCTAATGTCAGATATGACAGTTCAAACAAGATTTTCAATGACTCATTATGGTGCGTTCAGTGAAACATTTAATCCATTTTGCTCAAACAAAATCTGAATGATTCGTTCACAACTCACTGACTCAGTGATCTGGTGATAGATTTTGGTCAGTTTGTCACACATATCATGATCATTGTTATTGTCCTTTTTGTAGCTTAAATGATTCAGTCCCAGTCCACTGTAACTAGAAATGCATGACATATCAGAACCATATGGAATATCTGCATATATTAGAGATTATTTTTAGTTTATCAGCTGATGTGTAATATATATCAATTGGCATTGTATATTAAAATGTGCAAGCTCATTTCCTCTGTGTTTGCATTTATCGTCATCTAACACTCAATTAAAACTTTAAAAGCGCTAATAATTTAATAACACTGATCATTATCTTGAACTGTACATTCATAATGTACATTTATTATGCTGCAATGCCTAAATTCACTTTATAACATTTAAAACCATTGATTTAATTTATTTAGACACAATAGTATAGAATTTGAATACTGACCATTTATTTGTTTTTGGACAAATATTTTTATTTTAATTTTTTTCATATCAGCCAGAATTTGAATATAGGTACATTCCACAAAGCATTTTTGTGTTCCATGGAAGAAACAAAAGTAGTTTAGTTTATTTCCTTCTGTAGAGAGGACAGACTGATGCTAGCTCACAGGTGAGAGGAAGAAATGCCGTTCAACATGACAGACAGATCCAGAATCAGTCATAAGCTGAGTCAACAGCTCAGCCGGGTTTAAGCTACATGGAGTCTAAAGGGTATTACTGCCTGACAGACTGATCCAGAATCTGACTGCATGTCAACATCTCAGCCAGACCTGCCAGACCTTGACTACACCTAGGCCAAGAAGAGACTGAAAACATTTACATGTATCATACCACAGCGAAAGGGATGCCGTGCATTTTATCTACACCTTTGATGCATTGTATATTTTCTCTGAAGTACACTTAAAATGTTAGCCTGCAGGTTTTTGTCTGCATTTTATTTTACACCCTCTCTGTGACCTTTAGAATTAACCAGGCTGTTTTAAGTAACTCTACCTTTATGTAAGGCATCTAAATGTAAATGACCTTTGTTATGATTGGCTAACTTCTTTGCATATGAAAACTACTGGTGTAGTTCACACTGTCATTCATCAAGACAGGCCGTGGTGTTGAATACTGAATAGCTGTTGATGTGTAAATGTGGGCGGTAATATGTTAATGCTCTCATAGCTGTTACATCAAAACTGTGACGATTACAGAATGACCTGTTTTTGCAACTTAGTTTCCATAAATGGTCTTTGTGTCGCGCAACTTTCTAGTCTCTCTTTATATCAAAAGAGCAGGCAAAATCCTGTTTTCTGTGAAATTACCCTTTTGAAGATGGTTTACAATCCACCTCTGTGAGGAAAGCATGTGAAAAAATTGAAATACGATGGATCTTTAAGACTTCCCTTTAGAGATTTTAAAGATTATAGAATTTCCCATTTCCACCTATGAGTAAAAAAAAAAAAAGGTAAATGTAAGAAATTTTAAAATATATTTGCAATATAAATATTCTCAAATATGTAAAGTTTCAGTTATGAGGAACAGGTGGTAACTGTCACATTGTGAGAAATATGCTGGCAATTGTGGAAATGCACACCCGTTTTCGCCACGGAATAAAAACGTAAAAAAGGTAATTGTGACTCTATCTCACAATTCCAGTTGTGAGAATAAAGTCTGCAGAAAAGGTCTAAATTGCGAGATTTAAATTGCGAGATGTAAACTCGGTATTCTGACTTTGTTCTTGCAATTTTTGAATTTACATCTCACAATTCTAAGTGTGTATAAATGTGTAAATTTTTTCTCACAATCCTGAGTTTACATGTCGCTATAGTTTTTTTTTTCGTTTCCGCCATGAAAATAAATAAATAAGGTAATCCTCACAACTGTGTTTTCTTCACAACTTCACAATTCTGACTTTTGATCACAAATTGGAAGTTTATGTCTCACAATTTGGACATTTCTTCTTAGAATTGCACGTTTGTATCTTGCGATTGCAAATGATAAACATCTTGCAATTCTGAGAAAAAAGTCAAGAACTGCAAGACGTAATTCAGAATTCACAGTTCTGAGTTCCTACATTTGTATCTCATAATTCTGAGTTCATATCTCACTATTTTGAATTATGAGTCAGAATTGTGAGATATATATAGCTAATCTCAGAATTGTCTGAGTTGTTACTTATTAACTTTTTTTGTTCTTTGGTATAATCAAGCTTCCATACAAATTCACAATTACTATTTTTTTTTTTTTACTCTGAGATGGAAAATGACTTCCATTAAAAGCACTGTCCACATTACGCATAATATACCAATATAGTTTGAAGTTATATTTGAGTGCGTGTGAGTGTGCGTATGTATGGACGTGTTGCATGTTCCCAGGCTGCACTGTGGGAACTCCTGATGCTGATTCATTGTGAAGCACCACTGTTCTTTTCCGGAGAGAGCATGTCTCCAGCCGCACATACACATACACTTCACTGCTTAGAAAATACAGCGAGCAGCCAATGTGGTAGCAGCTACAGCCTGTGACGCCTGTGTGTCAGTGAGGGGGTTATCATTTAGCAGAGGGTTGTAAACCCCCATTAGGTAATTGTTTCTCTTTTGGGCCCTGGATCATGCCATTTGGTGACAGTAACCCCTTCTGTTCACGGTCGCTGACCCACAACTGATGAGTGTGTGTAGGCTGGGATCGAACAGCTGCAGATTGTGATGCTTGTTGTCACTGCTCCTCACCTTTGGTCCATTTAGCACTTGGGCGCCCAGTAAGCTTTCAGTGTTCTAGCATAAGTATATTAACAGCAGAATCAAAACTGATTATGTTGACTTCTTTGTTTAAAAATGTCTGTAAAGAGAAGTGTACTGTATTCTGTATGTAGCGTAATCTACTCTTGCTAAGCACATATAGTATAATGCTTATGTCACATGTACACCCAGGGATATTTAAGGTAATTCAGAATTGAATAGTCATGGGAAAGCTGTAAATATCAAGCAATTTTACATTGTGTTTTTTTAAGTCATGGAAATGAATAGGCTTTAAATTGTAGGGAAAATCATGGACATTTCTGAAAATCATAGACAAAAGTCTTTGCAAAAGTTTCTGTTACAAATAATCACTGTTCTTTTAAACTTTCTATTCATTCAAGAATCCTGGAAGAAATGTATTATGATTTCCACAACAGTAGATTTTTATTTTTCCAATAAATTTGTCAGTTTTATTAGAATGATTCGTTAGCAAATCGATCCGAATCAAAAGTCCTTATGTAGTTACCACAAATGACTGAAAAAGTTGTGGAAAAGTCATGGATTTGAGGTACCAAAGAAAATATTTTGAGTTTTTTTTTTCTTCACACAGTGGAAGCCAGTGATAACCAAATGTTTGGTTACCAACATTCTTCAAAATATCTTCTTTAAAAAAAAAAATCTATAAATAATAATTTGCTAAAATACATCAGTGACTCAAAGTTCTTATAATACCTAACAATAAAAGCTATTTAGCAAATGCAAGCCTATTGCATGCCTGATATAAAAGTTCATACAGGTGCTTGCCTTCACAATGTTCTTTTTTGAGGCTGTTGTTTTACACACGATTTTCACTGTGTGGCATAGTGTGTGATATGAAATGGTTTGATCCCCTCAGAAATGATAGATGAGGCTCTCGGGGATTGTATCCTTCAAGGGTTGTCCCTAGCAACAAGAAAATATATCATCATGTGACAGTTATGCTATTTATATATTTGTGGATATATTTTTCTACTTGCAGTAGTGACATTGGTTCACATTTGTGCATGTTGTGTAAAGTGTATACTATAAATGTACCTAAGTGCTTTGTTTTCTATTTATTGTTCATAGGAGCAAAACTAGGGTGCGTTATTGCATGATTCAGTTAGTGAGGTGAGGGTGAAAAATATACCACTGATACTGTCATTGAGTCATAACATGAAGGCGATGTGTAATGCTTCTTGAGCATCTAAAGCTATAAGTAAACCATTTGTTGGTTGTCTTCTTCAAAAAGAATATTCACATCTCTGTGTTGCTTTCAAAACATTTCTCTTTTGTTTGAGCAGGCCGAGTTGTCAACTTCTGGCTTGACCAATAGCATCTTCTGTTTGTCTGTGGAAGACAAGGGACTATATTGTAGTATTGTTTTTTCCAAGAAATATAGAGCAATTTGGCCCAAGTTGAGGGTATATATTAAGATATTTTGAAATTTTCAACATTAGACTTATTAGATCAATGCCAGCATTAACATATACACTACCATTCAAAAGTTTGCAGTCTGTATTTTTAAAAAATGTTTTTGAAGTCTCTTATATTCAACAAGGCTGCATTCATTTGATCAAAAATACAGTAAAAACGGTAATATTGTGAAATAATTTTACAATTTAAGAGATCTGTTTTCTATTTGAATATATTTTAAAATGTAATTTATTCCTGTTATGCAAAGCTGAATTTTCAGCATCATTACTCCAGACTTCAGTGTCACATGATCCTCCAGAAATCATTCTAATATGCTGCTGAAGAAGCATTTCTTATAATTATCAATGTTGAAAACAATTGTGCTGCTTAATATTGTTGTAGAACTCATAATACATTTTTCACGCTTATTTGATGAATAGAAAGTTCAGAAGAAAAGCATTTATTTTGAAAAAATATTTTGTAAAATTATATGTATTTACTGTCACTTTTGATCAATTTTAATGCATCATTGCTGAATAAAAGTATTTCTTTTTTAAGTTTTCTGTTTTTGAGAAACCAAGAATTATCTCAGAATTGTTGTGCTCTTATAAAACGCAAGACACAAAAACACATTTCACAGAGGTTTACATCAAAATGTAACAGCTAAAAAGACCTGAGTCCTATTAAAAGTGACACACAAGCTTTGCACAGCATCCATTTTGGGGCTTGTGTTGTACACTAGTCGAGAGGGCCTGTAAACCAAAGAGAATATTACATTGTGAGGTTGTTGAGAAAACTGAGTTATCATCACATCTTTGATTTATCACCAGTGTCACTAAGATGGCTGCCAAAGAGCATCTCCCATCGTGGGGTGCTATTTATATCAGCTATTCATCAGCTCCATCAAGTGATGGGGAGATACAGCACGCAGCAGGACAAGCGCGTGAAACATGCGGTGACTGCCAGGCCACCGTCTTAACCTTCAGCATCACAAATAGCTGCAGAAGACCCCAGTGTCCAAGTGCAAATAAATACGGTTGTGTTGAAAAGACAGGATTTATGACAGCTGAGATATTGATTATGGGTACAACGCAAGGGGCAAATGCACTTCACATCTGTACGAGTGTTGTGTGCGTGGATGATGTTATGATCGATCATGGTGTCTAATAAACATGCTCTTGGGTTATCAGAGTCCATTTAAATAGAATGTGTGGAGAAAGAAAGGAAAAAAAGGAAATACATGAGACCTTGTTTACTGGTATTAGGGTAATTTACGCTCTTTCTTTGTACTGCCTATTAATTTATTTAAAAAAAATGTTTAATAAATCTATTGCTATATATATATATATATATATATATATATATA
>NW_015662957.1:385307-398490 GCF_001515625.1 Sinocyclocheilus rhinocerous
ATATAAGATGTGTATTCAAGGGTATGGAAAATGTTATTACTTTTTATCTGCTGATTATACCATGACATTTTTAGAGTCATTAAATTGAAACATTTTTTGAAGTATAGTAGAAATCATATGCTTTTAAACCAAATGAATCCTACATGAATACAAAAAAAGTATATTTTGAAGATCTTGGCACACGTTTCAAAGTTCCATTTATCATTTAAAACTGTTAAAGGGGTGGTTCACTGGGTTTTTTTCTAGGCTTGATTGTGTTTATGGGGTGCAGTCTAACATGTGTTAATGCTTCGTTTAAAAAAAAAAACACATTATTTTTCACATAATTTACCTTTATTCCACACCGCTCTGTTGCATTGAACTTTCAGCTTCGTAACTTTGCAGATATTGTTTATGTTCAAACAGCAACATTACACACTAACTAACGTTAAAAAAGTGAAATCGCAATCAACCACCCCTTTAAGTGCATGGTTGGTTGGTTGATTGACAGGTCAGTAGCCGGTCTTTTACCGTTGTATTTGAACCCTATTTACACCCGTATTTAGTACTGACCATTTGTGATGGGATCGCCTGAGATGGATTTTAATACGAGGTCTAAACGGGGTGTAAGGGAATGTGATAGAGGAGGCAGAGCAGCCGTATGGACTCTTTGATCCCTAAAGCTGCTTTAATCTAATATGTAGTTAGAGCAATACAGTGGGGGTTGGAGCCACACTTTGCTCTCCTACAACCAATTATCATCAAGGTGTTACAACATCTTCACTTTTAGCTGTGCAAAGCTCTTTCACGCTGATTTCACACCCAGCGTTTGGCTTCCAGGAGCCTGTAGACTGTAGCATGTGGCTGTTGTTGGCCCTGATGTAGGTGGTAATCATAGACATTGTGTATATGTGGTTTTAAGCATAAATTAGCAGTTTCATGATGTCAGTCTCTTATGGGATCTTTCTCCTTTTTTGCTGGTCACAGGTACGACCCGCCTCCCTCGTGACGGAGAGGTGCCAGGAGTAGATTATAATTTCTTGTCAGTGGACGAGTTTCTGAAGCTTGAACAGAGTGGGACACTGTTGGAGATCGGATCTTACGAAGGTAAACTGCAATCTATAGAGTTTAAACACATGCTTTTTGATTGGCCATTATATTTTACAATGTTACTTTTTAAATAATTGTCAGAATTAAAAAAAGTAAAATAAATGTTTTTTCTTTTTATTATGAAACAGTGGTTTACTAAAGAAATAGCTATTTCTTTAAATAAATTCAATTACAATTAAAATTTTCTAAAAAAAAAAAAATAATAATAATAAAAATCTACCTCAGCATATGCTCTAAACTATAGGGAGCCCTTTTACATTACTATAAAGTTACAATTAACAACAGAGCCCAAACTTACATTTAATTACTCGTTATTTATTTTTTAAATAAAATAATCAACACTCAACTTAAAATAAATATGCAAACATGTAAACTGCACATAATGCAGTTTTTAAGTTAACTTCTAAATTATAAAATTTCTATTTGTTGTTGAAATATATTCATTTACACAGTGGCTGTCATAACTTGTCACAACAGATTTATTTAAACATAAATTAAATAGCCTAATTAAGACATCACCATAGTGATGTTATAACAGGTAGAGTAAAATATAATGAGTATATAGCTTAATATTTCGCGAAATGCTCTTCTCTAGACTTAATTTCTCTGGCAAATAACGAGCTGTGGACATTGATGACTTGCCTAAGGTAAATGGAATGCTACGTGACATTTTGTTTACAAGCTGTTTTATTGACGTCTTTTCACGGTTGAAACACTGATTGAGCGATTGCATGAGGCTTGAGATGTTCATTCATGTTTATTTCACATTAAAACTATTAGTAAAGAGGAAGGGATGATCGTGCTCGCGCTCCGCGCTACAGTTTGAAATGATGCGCCTATATAGTGATGTCATGCCACATCAAAGAGCGTCAAAAATGTTTGAATTTCCTGATAAAATGGACATAATTGAAAGATGGGACTTTTTCTTATCAAAAGTAACAATATATAAAACTGGAAGTTTCCAATGAAGTTCCACTAGTGCAGTGGTTAAAATGCTGAATTTGTTCGGTACACGTGGACAATCATAATTATTTATTTCAACATATTTAATCCCATTTTCAGATTATCAATGTCTCAAATTTACTTATTTAATAAGTGACCTGACCTAGAAATAGCGCATAACCTTAATAATTCTTATTCATATCAAATTGTAATATTTTATTTTACATTTTTTTTAAATTCTAAAACTTTCTTAGAATTAAACTTTTTTTTAGTTAAACTTTATTTATTTATTTATTTGCTGGTTTATTTATCATCTAATATTTTTATTATAATTGATAAAAAAAATTCACATAAAAAACATTAAAAATGAGTGTTTAATCATTAGATACCTAACAAATGACACTTTTGTCAATAGTTAAAATCTTGACATCTTTATTTTTACTCCATCCTGCTGTTGTGTTTCGTCAAAATGAATCTCTTTATTAATATTAAGGTTTATCACTCGGCCTGGCGGGGTTGAACTCTAAATGTATTACTCTGATTTAATGACGTGAAGTGCTTTTCTTTCAGACAGACAGCTCTGTCCATTGTATGTGCTCATTACCATGATACCATTATCTCCCTTGAACAAACTTCACGAAGACGAGCAGTCATTTTCATAATAGAGCATTTTCAAAACCCCACATCATCATGTCTTGCATTTCCTTTAACCCTCCTGTTCTGAATGCTGGTAATATCCTCTTGTTGCCTAGGTAACTATTATGGAACACCCAAGCCGCCCAGCCAGCCCCCTAGTGGGAAAGTGATTACTGGCGATGCTCTGCAAGACAGTCTTCCTGGTTCCCAGCAGTCGACCCCACGCCGAACCAAGTCCTACAATGAGATGCAAAATGCTGGAATAGTGCCTACAGAGACTGAGGATGATGATGAGGTTCCTGAAATGAACAGTAGCTTCACAGGTCAGCAGCGAGCCGATTTGTTTGCCTTTCCGTCTGGCACATGGGAGAAGGGATGAGTGATGCCTCTTTGTTGCTTTCCTTTTCCTTCGCCATTACGATTCAGGGAGGAAGGGGGAAAGAGCGCCATCTGGCTGTGGTAGAGGGTTTTGTTTGTGTTCGAAAACACCAAGATGGACTCTCCTTGTCTATATTTATTGATCTGACAGTTATGCTCTACCAACTTTCACACTCTGTATCAGAGTATTGGATGGGTTGCATTTGGATGTGGTGTTCTTAGAGGACGTCTGTCTCTGAAATAGATTGCCGTGTGATATAGCTGCTGGTCGATGAGAGGTATTGACATCTTCTGTGATCTGATCAAAAGTGGACAGCACTAATTACAGGAGTCAACAGTTTCGTGATGCGATTCTATTACTCAGATCATATTCATATGCACATTGTGTACTGGACAACAATGAAGCACTGCCCGTTGACCTGTCATTCAATCGTTATGCTAAAAGAAGGGACATTTACCCCATCTGAGTAGGTACACATCTAAGGTTTAGTTAATAAAGCTGCTCAACTACAGTAACACTGGGCATTCTAAATGTCACGTTTGCTGTGTGATTAGAAAGTAGGAGTATATTTGGAAGCAGTGCTTTTTGTTGCTTTATGAAGTAACACACTGGCAGTGAATTATGTATGTACACTATCGTTCAAATTTTTTAAAAGAAGTGTTTAATGCTCACTATTTATTTGATCAAAAATACATTCAAATCAGTAATATTGTTAAATATGTTTACAGTTCAATTAACTTTTTTTGATATTTGAATATATTTTAAAATATAATTTATTCCTGTGATGGCAAAGAGGAATTTTCAGCATCATTATGATTTCTGAAGGATCATGTGACATTCGGTGATCAGAAATCATTCTAATATGCTGATTTGCTGCTCAAGAAACATATTCATATTATTATCAATGTTGAAAACAGTTGCTGCTTAATATTTTTGTGCATGTGAAGCATTTTTATCCAGGATTTTTGAAAGTACATAAGCACAGCATTTATTTTAAATAGATTTTATGTAGATATAAATGTCTTTACTGTCACTTTTGATCAGTTGAATGCACCCTTGCTGAATAAAAGTATGAATTTATTTTAAAAAAATAATAAAAATCTTACTGACCTCAAATATTTAAACAGTAGAGATGCATTTGAGACATGTCACTATTACTAGGTGTTAACAGCGTCTGACAACGGTTCGTCTGACAACTTGTTTGAATCGCCTAAAACGGTTGTAAATACCAGTAAATGCCTGCTCCTTATTACACAAGCTCGTTTCTGTAAGCATTTACTTCGAGAGTATATATGACAGTTTTTTTATATTGCGTGTTATTTTCAATATCCAAGTTAATTCTAGGGCCCTTGATTTAGAAAAGGCAATAAGCTGTCCTATTCATACAGGTTCATGCCTTTGATTTGGCAGAGTGGTTTGATTTAAAGCCGCTAATTCAGTCAGGCGTGCCATGCAATGTAGTTGAGAGTCGATTTGTTTAGATTCCTCACCTCTTCAAGAAGGTTAAGTGTGAACTGTTTACACTCTTATTGATTTGAGGGGATGTTGGTGATTTCATTTTTTGGTGTGGGTGGGAAAGTGTCAGACAGCCAGGTGTCGGTATGCGTATTTGTGTACAGTAGAGTGTGAATGGTGTTTGATCACTCCAGAGTTTACAGGAAGTGTAAACTTCCAAATCATTAGCTGTAGCAAAAGTACAGTGCCACAGTCATTTAGGATGCAGTTCTTAACCAGAGCCTTGTTGAACTGAGAGGGTCTGTATTTGTGTAGTGATCTTCTGTGTGCATGCAGGAGACTCGAGTGAACCGGACGACCACCCCTCTGTGCGGCCCTTTGCCCGCGACTACGTTCAACCCTACGGGCTCAACAACACCTCGGCGTCAACCACGGAGAGCTCTCAGAACACACACACACACCCCGGCTATCCCACGGAAGAGGAACCTCAGGGGCCTCTGCCCGAAAACTGGGAGATGGCCTACACTGAGAGCGGAGAGGTCTACTTTATAGAGTAAGAACCAACTGCTCTCTTTATAATTTTATTAGATGGACATTTACAGTGACCACGAACATTTTTTGGACTCCGCAGACTTGAAAAATACACAAATGTCTGCATAAATAATGCAAAATATCAAACCAAGTAGCAATTTATTTTTATATTTCATACTTTCATACTGAAAATATAATTATATTTCATAATTAAATAAACTAAATTAAGAACAAAAATGAATAAGGAAAAGGCAAAATTGAACTAATATGTATTTTTGAATTAAACTAATTCAATTTATTGTATTAAAGTAATAGCAAATATGGTCAGATGTATGGAAATTGATAATAGGGTAACAGATAGTAAAAAAAAAAAATCAATAGAGAAGTTGATAATCAATTATAGGTCAACAGATCAATAAAAAAAAATCAAAAGAGAAGTTAATGCATAAATCAGTCACTTCATTCTCACAAATTAGAATAGCTGTATTTTCATTTTTATCATAATTTCTGTGTTAATTGTTGTTATTTTTTATTCAATATTTGCTATTGTTATTTAAGTTGTAAATTTTTTATTTTTCATATTTAATATCAATAATATTGATTAATATTTAAACTTTAGTATATTTGTTAACTTATTTATGATTGCTTCTTGTTGTTAAACATGTTTTTTTATAATTAATTTCTCAAATGGGTGTCATACAGAAGTGACATTAGATTTAAGAAAAGTTCTAAGATCATTTGTTTGAAGATGCAACTTGGTTTGATCTTTCGAATTTAAAGCAATGAAATGCATACATTTTCAACTGTGCATTTTACACGATTGTCCAAAATTCCTTTAATACTTCTGGGAAGCACTATCGCTATTTTTAGATATTTTTATGCATAGACAG
Organism: Sinocyclocheilus rhinocerous; assembly: GCF_001515625.1. Classification (NCBI taxonomy): domain Eukaryota; kingdom Metazoa; phylum Chordata; class Actinopteri; order Cypriniformes; family Cyprinidae; genus Sinocyclocheilus; species Sinocyclocheilus rhinocerous. Next base: position 391,230 of record NW_015662957.1, read on the forward strand.
ATTGCACTATAAATTCCTGAGGTTACAGTAGTTTTGTGTTTCTTATTTTAAGTTTATATATTGCTACTGGCAGTTTTTCAGATATCAAGACAGGAAGTATCAAACTTTAGTATACATTTTCCTGCCTGCTGGGACGCAGAAAAAAGCCACAGGATGTTGTTCTGCAGGCATCTTTTAGAACTATGCCTCACTGTCTGTATTCTGCATCTATTCATAGCCACAACACAAAGACAACATCCTGGATAGATCCCCGATGCCTGGACAAACCTGAGAAACCCCTGGAGGAATGTGAAGATGATGGTATGGATATGTGGTTGAGTTTTTGTCCGGTTTGCTTGTGCAAATATCAGTTTCATGGTGACATGCATTCATAACGCTTACTTGCGAGTGTTTTTGTGGTGTTGTGCATACATAAGCTTTTAGTGTTGTAAATCTAAAATTTGAAATAATATCTGTGTCACCATAGCAAATACAGCTTCAGACCTATAGATAACCATTCATGCTCAAGCCCTCACATCATCCATTGTAATCTCATGATAGCCTTTAGATGGCGCTCTGGAGCTGTCATGGCTATAACAGCCAATCTCATACCCTGTGACAAAATTACTAAAGCAGCCGCTATAATGCTATAAGGAGGGTCTGGATTATATTGAATCTCCTCACACAAAAACAAATGAACCTCCAATTTCCCTGTGCAGTGGAACCTGGAGTGATTTCCAGAGCAGTTTTATGATTATGCAGAATATGATTTTCAGTTGCTCAAATCTCATGCAGTAATCCTGTATTAACTCCACAATCCAGATCATTTTGCTATTAAAAATGCCACTAATTTTACATTTTATGATTTGCATAAAAAAAACTTTTCCATTGTGTATATAATATGGTGGCATAATTATAAAGCTTTGAGCTGTAAGTTTGCTTTTTTTTATCAACTAACCCTCTCTGCCTCTCTTCCTCTCTTTTTCTCGCCCCACTTTGTGCACACCTGCTCCCCTTTTACTCCCTCTCGAGAAGAAGGGGTACATACAGAGGAACTGGACAATGAGCTAGGTAGGCCACTATTCCAAGGGGAAATAAACCCATACAGACACAACCTGCATGTTTTATGGGGGGTAGATCGATGCGTCTGTGCTGCTTTTGGGACCAGATGTTTTCTCTCAAATGCTTAACATAATTATGAAAACCCACCTCACAGTTGATCCCAGATCAGTGCAAAGGGTAACGTCTGCCCACAATGCACCTGCACTGCTATGTTTCAGACTAGTTGTTTGGTTTTCGTTTTGGAATGACCGTAAAACACATTTCATTACTTTCAAACAAGGTTCATTTGTGATGTCATTGGCACTGCATGGTATAAAATATTCATTGTTACTATTTCTACCGCTGAAGCGTTTGCAGTTTAACTCAGGATTCTCGCAGCTGGGAGTGGTTCTGTTTTCATTATGCATGCAAATAGCTCTAGAGATCCGAAACTATTATGACGAGCTAATGGTGACAGTCAAATCATTGAATAATTTGTTGCTTGAATCAGTTTTACCATCGTCAAAGCACACTATATCAACACGCAGAGCTCTCTCTGCTGTTCAGTGTGCCTTTGTAATTGAAGGGCTGATTCATCATTAGTAACGGATTAGGTGATGCAGGCAGTGTCCTTGAGAAGCCCTGTGTTTGTGTCCGGGTCTGATTGGAAGAGCACAGTCAATAGCTATTGATTTGAGAAATCGGAGCCATTAAATAGATGCCGTGACTACGGGATGTGGGCAGTAGGTACGAGAGTATCCGGTCGCATGGTAGAGACTTGATCCTGTAGAGAGGGAAGATGGGATGCAAACAGATTAATGACCAATTTGTCAGTAGAGTCGCAGTAATGATGTGGGGGGAGAAGGACAGGACTTACTGGCTAGCAGTTGCTTTTGGTTGGAGGTTACGCTCTGTTCTTCACCAATCAATATATATATCAATATATATCAATGAATAATTTATCAATTATATTATATTGCTGGGTGAAATTTCATGATGCAAATTCTTCACATGAATAATTTTTTAAAAGAAACTACAAAAAAGGATAACATTAAGGTTCTTTTTGTTGACATTAGTTAATGTGAACAGGTAACAATGAAAATTTGTTAATTTCAACACTAATACATTATTAAATTCAAATCAAATTATCTAAGTTATCTGTTAATAATATTTAATGGAGCTGCGCTAACATGAACTAACAATGAACTGTTTTATTTTTTATTAACGAACGTTAATGAAGATTAATAAACAAATGTATTGCCCATTTTAGTTACACAGTAAAAAAAAAATCGTAAAAAAAAACTGTCAAACCAAAAACCACAAAATTACAGTAAAATATATTTATTCAAATAAAGTGCAGAAACAATAATTTTACAGAAATTTTAATTACAAATGTTAGATTATTTTACAATTTTCCTTGAATTTTCTTGAATTTCCTTGAATTAAGATATTTTACTTTAATTATACATTTTTTGTTCGGCAGTCATTTTACCATTTTTTATCATTATTATTATTTCATTTTTATTATTTTTACAGTTTAAAGATTTTTCCCTCTTTGAATTAAAATATTTTACTTTAATTTTATGGTTTTTGTTTGGCAGCCGCTGCTGCCAGTGATTTTACCTTTTTTTTTTTTTACGAGATTTCTTTACAGTGTAATGTTAGTTAAAGCATCAACTAGCATTAAGTAATGGGACCTTATTGTAATGTGTTAGCAAATAATCTAGTTGCAAAAATAATAATTGTTAAACAGGTTTCCCCAAAAACTCCCCCTTGCTGTTATTGGTCAAACAAACGCATAATCCCGCCCCCAAACTCATACCATTGGTTGATCCCGTGTTGCTATGTGATCTGTTGCTGACAGATCAATAGGTATGTCCTAATTCACATACTTTTCTAAGTATGCACTGTACTAAGCCATTTTGCATTATGTGATTGTGATATTGAGTTACTGAGGATTTCAAAAAGAAAAAGTGCTCTTCAGATTTCCAGATAATTCCGACTCCAATGCTTGATGATAAATACATAGTGCATAATGTATACTGTATCATCCGGGATGCCACTAATGTTTTGAATGTTTTACCGAATTACAGTGTTTACACTTTTGGGTAAATTAACCTACATGGCTTAGTTATAGTGATTTTTAGGCCAATTATTTTAACATCTAAAAAATTACACACTTAAACTTTATCAAGTACAGCAATGATTTAGCGACAGCTTGTCTATTACACATTTGCGCAAATCATACGGTGTGAATTTCACTCTACAAAAACACCCGTTGATTAATTATGTTAAACTCAGGAAAGATCAGGAAGGGTGAAGATGTATGAGACAGAGGCTACTGAGAGAATCGTTCACGAGTAGATCGTTATTTGTAAGTAATTATTGTTGGTCGACATTTATAGATTCATTAGAACAGTACAGGAGTCGGACGTATTTGCTATTGCTGCTCGGGAGAGATAATGAGTTCTTGCTTTCACAAAAAAATTAGAAATGTGTGCTGCTTTCATTGGCCTATTAGAAACTGGCACTGGCAAGTTTTCTTTATGGGAGGTGTTGTAATGAATTTCCTGTGTGCTGCAGGCTTTATGCTAATACAACAGCTCTGTGTCCCAGGCGCTGGAACATTTCAGGCATTGCCATGGTAAAGAAAGCGACATTTTCATATGCATGAAAGCACATTTCAATGTCAAACGCGGCTGAGCCTTTTCATGATTATTCTATTATTCTAGGGAAGACATGTTGTGTATCATTTTGCCTTAACAGTGTCGCCATCAAATCTCTGAGTATCTTCTGTTGTTTTTGTACACTTGTCAACCTTGCCTGAAATATTCGGTGCGGTTCGTATTTTTGTTGTTTGCCAGGTCAAGAGATTTGGAAATGCCGTGGAACATATCTGCTGTTTATGTAAATATCACAAGGAGGATTTGTCAGAGAGCTGTGTCTTCGGAGACAAATGACAGACCTGTACACAAACTTTATACAGTTATTATTGATGTCTCAATTAATATGGAATTCCTCAGATATTCCTTGAAGAGTTTGCATTACATTTCATGAAAGTCTGAGTTTTGTTTATCAGTTATTCTCCTTCATATCATGGTTACCTCGTGTATATGTGTTTATCTTGTTTTAATTCTTTAACGCTTCTGTGTGTAGAACACTGATTCAGCATCAAGCCGTCATTGCTAGTTCAAATGAGTCACTCAATGCTCTTTTATAGATTCAAAACCATCACTTTAACAGTAGGGGATGTTTTTATTCTGTTCTTCATGCAAGGAAAAAAATAGTGTTTTCTGTTTTTGTTTTTTTTTTTCCTGTTGTAGACTATACATCTCTTTGACATCATAGAAATAAGTCAGTGATTTAGTAAAGTGATATGACAATAACCAACACCTTAGAACATCTGGCAATCAATCAGAATCAGGCATTCTGCAGAGCAGTTGAACAGATGTTTTTTTGTTTTTTTTAAGATAAATGATGCAGTTTGCATGATAATTATGTAATCTGCTAGAAATGGTCATTATAGTTTGAAAACGTCTAGCTTGTTAGTTTGAAACCTCTTGAAATTTAATTGGTTGAAAAATCAAGACATCATTTTACAAAGGACTTGATAAAAGCCTCATTAAATTAGTTTTAATGAGCTGAAAATGTCTTCTGTTTTGCTTCTTTTCCAGAGCTGCCCACAGGCTGGGAGAAGATTGATGATCCAGTGTACGGGGTGTATTATGTTGAGTAAGTGACTCATCAATATTACCTTCAAATCATCTTTAATATATGACATCATCCTGAAACATGAAAGAAGCAACCGCCATCTTTTTGATTGGGTCTGTTCTGTTTCGGCTGTACTCACCCTTTGTTACTGTTACCATTTTGAAATCTTGTCCTCTCTCTTTCCCTCCCCTTCTGAGGGACCCTTGGGTTTGTAGCGCATAAATATGAATGCATTCATATGTTTTGATGTTGTTTCAAAGCAATACCTCTGAGGCAGGAAGCCTTCCGGTTTTTGTCTTCGGAGATGTTTACGTACATTTTGAGCAGTATTTGCCTAGTAAATTGCGCAGGCTGTTTGGAAAGTGGCCTGGATCGCAGCTGGGTGCGATCTGTATTTTTTGGTAAATGTGGTGATGGAGTTTTATTTTTGGCTTTTGATCTGTGTTTATTGAGCTTGTCTAGTCTGGTGGAGAGATTTTGCTTTTAAGCGCATACGATGAGAGAGAATAGCACACTTTCCCCCTCAGTTTTAAATGAATTTTAAATGAATGCAGAGGCTTTCAGCCATAGTTTAAGCCTCCGTTATTGCCTTTTCTCTGAATTAATTCACTTTATTTCTCGTCCGCTTATCTGCTCTCCTTATGCTCAACCTTTACATGCCCTCTCATTCTATTTCCTGTTTCCCCCTCTGGTTCTGTTATTGACTGTGTCCTCTGCTCGCTCATCTTTATCACCTATCTCTCTCTTTCTCACTCTCTCCCTTTTCTCCACCTCCCAGCCATGTTAACAGGAAGACGCAGTATGAAAACCCAATTCTGGAGGCTAAAAGGAAGAAGCAACTGGAGCAGTCTCAGCCCGCTGAAGGTGAGCGGTATATCCAAGGTTCGATTCAGGCCCAACATGCCGCCATTTCTTTCTTTTCTTATACGTTTCTGATTGTCCATGTTTGTCATTTAGAGTTTTGTTGCAGCTTTGGTTTTGGAATGGTGGGATTACAGTTAATCTTTTCATGGCTTAAGTTTTTAATTTAGCTATTTCACTGATTCATTACTGCTGAAAACAGTGCTTTAGGTTTTTGTCATCAATGTTTAATTCTTGAAAGAAAACAAAAAGAGAAGTCTAACATCAAGTGGATACAGGTGATTTTTTTATTTATTTCAGTACACAAGACTTGATGCATTTTAATTAATAAACGATAATGTTTTAGGCTAGTTTGTCTTTTTTTGTTAATCCTGTTTATTCATTTTATTCCTAGTTAATAACAAGGAGAATCCATTATTAATGTCAACATGAAATGCCATTTGTGATCCATTTTTCTTAATATTAAATATTTAAAAAAGTAGCCTTTAAAGTCAAAATTAGCTCATCAACTTAATTTACTTTCTTAAAAAAAATAATAAACCCAATAATTCTGTCACCATTTCTGAAAAAAAAAAGAAAATTGTCACTCGTGTTGATCCAGAAGAGAGAAAGAATTTCCTATGTCACAACTATGCTAATAAACTGATTTTGATTCTGAAAGTCATACAAGTTTGGAACTTTACCTTTAAGAAAATGAGTTATGAGCTCATGTTAAAGGCTACTCATTCTATAAATGGTCTAGAAAGTTCTACTGAAATGCAGGTTGCCATGCTGGGACATGTCCTTGATCTTGTTCCCAGCCAACTCAGCTGAATATTGCTTTCTTGATTACCTAATAACTTCTCCCTCAAGTTCAAAAGTATCTCATATTCTGCCACTGCTTGTGATACAGTACTGACAATATGCAAGTTTTACACCTAGAGGAAGTTAGGACACCATGGGGGCTCTAAAGGTGTAAAGCTGGCAGCTGCACAGCCTCAGTATTAGTTTGAATAGACAGGAAATGCAACTGGCTTGAGAGACACACAAAAAAGGAAGTGCACCCTTCACTCTTTCAGAATGGATAGAGGAGCATTCGACAGGAGCACCGCTAGCGAGCTATGCTGCTAACCACCAAGAGACTTACAGAGAACCCGGCACCGCTCCTCCACTAGCATCCCAACTGGGGGCTAAACGTATGTGCTGCCTCCTTTTTTTGTTTGTAACAAACACATACACACCCGTGCGTGGCGTATTCCTCTCTGGACATTCACTATTCACTCACTCCTTTTCACTTTTTCCAAGTCTTCCTTCCCTCAGCTCTCTGTCTCTTCCGTTCCTGTGTTGTTTTATCGCTTGATGATAAGCTGCTTAGTTAAAGATTTAGCAAACACTTTTTTTTTTAGTGGAAGATCATGCATTTTCCCTCACACCATTTGCCATTTCTCTCTGGTGTCTTCATGTGGGCACTCGTTCAATTTCTGTGGTGGCTTTCTATAATGTTAGATACAAAAGATGCATTATGGTCAAAGTCAAGGATGTGTTGAATTAGTGAAGAGAAATGCTGTCGTTTCAAAAGATTGTATCAGTAATGATTTAACGCTTGAAAATTCAGCCAAGGCTTATGCTCTAAAGAATATGAGTATGTTAGAAAAAATTTACCTTGAACCAAAATTTATATATATATATA
>NW_015662957.1:398552-408475 GCF_001515625.1 Sinocyclocheilus rhinocerous
ATATATATATATAAACATACGCACACACACATTTAAGATTATATACAATGGCCTTATAATAGATCCATATAGAAATACTGGGATTCAAAATCAAATTTAAACCTTTAAAAATATTATGCATTATTTCTGTTCTAAGGCATTCTGAAATTAATATTTTTTTCACTCAAATTTGGTATGGTCACAATATAATCTGTAATGAACAATTGGTATTAAATTAGAAAATAGAAATATACACATTTTTCACTAGTGGTCTCAGACTTTTGGACCCCATTGTATATTCATTTTGTGTATATGTGTGCATTTAGATTTTATTCCGTTACGTTTCTCTGTCTGTCACGTTTTCCCTCTTGCATACATATATATCTTAATCATGTCCAGTCATTTGCATTCAGTGTACGGTGCGTCTCTCTCCTTCGGGTATCTCTGCAGTTTTCTCTGATTCTTCTGTCATAACAGACCATGATGAACAGATCATACGTCATCTATCTAGCCAATCACATTCTTCTACTGTGTTCGCTCCTCCATTCTCTCCTCTCATTCTAACATGTATCTTGTACTAACAGCAATTTGGCTCTGATCTAGGACTGATTGCCAGCTGGTGCATCTACTAACATTCATTTTGCCATTTTGCTGTACAACTACGATAACGCAAAACACAGTTATTTCACAAAATTATTCTCAGGAAGGTTCAATTTGGATGTTGACATGACATTAAAGTTATAGATTAAAGGTAGACAGATCGATAGTTATGTAATAGATAGATAGATAGATAGATAAGTTAGTAGTTAGACAGTTTACAGACAGATAGTCAAATAGTTAGTAGTTATCAGACAGACATTTACAGGCAGACAAATAGACAGTCAGTTAGTTGGTATATGGGTAGACAGACAGACAGTCAGACAAGCAGACATAAACAAAATATGCTGCTTTTGTCAGGGCAATTTAATTACACTGTGGTCGGTAAAGTTAACTTTGTTGTTCAGCTTTTGAAACTCAAAATGTTCTTAAGATTTGCTGTGTTGTAATACACAGAGGTATCCATAACCATCTCATATAGAGGGGCCAACAGATTTACTTTCACATATTCCCATAGCTCACGAATGGTGCAATGCTTTTCTTACTGCAGGAGGGAAGCCATTTTTCACAAGGAACCCTGCAGAACTGAAGGGGACATTCATTAACACCAAGCTGAAGAAGAGTAGGCGTGGGTTTGGCTTCACCGTGGTAGGAGGAGACGAACCAGACGAGTTCCTGCAGATTAAGAGTCTGGTGCTTGATGGACCAGCCGCTCTGGATGGAAAGATGGAAACAGGTACAACTGAAAACAGTGGTCTCATAACACATCTTTGAGTAGTCTTTGTTCTTGGGCCAACACCTGTTTTGTTTTGTTCCCACAGGTGACGTTATCGTGAGTGTGAACGACACTTGCGTGTTGGGTTACACACATGCCCAGGTTGTGAAGATATTCCAGTCCATCCCTATTGGCTCTATGGTCGACCTTGAACTTTGCCGTGGCTACCCATTACCCTTTGACCCTGATGACCCCAACACCAGCCTGGTGACTTCTGTGGCCATTCTGGACAAGGAGCCCATCATTGTCAATGGAAAAGAAAGCTATGACTCGCCATCAAGCCACGGGAGTGAAACTACAGGTGGTGGCGGTAGTTTGAACGGCTCCAGCGACCCACCTCGCCCCCACAGCCCTTCAGCAGAGGTGGCTTCCAATGGCTCTCACGGTTATCCCAGCGACGTGGTCACACTGGCGTCTTCGATCGCAACCCAGCCCGAGCTCATTACTGTCCACATGGAGAAGGGTGACAAAGGATTTGGGTTCACAATAGCAGACAGCCCGTCTGGGGGAGGCCAGCGAGTGAAGCAGATAGTGGATTACCCTCGATGCAGAGGCCTGAGGGAGGGAGACATCATTATGGAGGTTAACAAGAGGAACGTGCAGAACCTGACGCACAATCAGGTGGTCGATCTGCTCAGCAAGTGCCCCAAAGGCAGTGAGGTGACCATGCTGGTACAAAGAGGTGAGCTCGCAAGGAAATTATGATTTTAAATGTTATAAAAAAGCCGGAAAAGAATGCTTCCACAACAGGTACTTGCAAGTGAAAAACTCTCTAAGCTCTATTAGTCAAAGTTTACAGGGTTTATGGCATCATTAGACTGCACAGATATAAAATTTCTGACAGATGGCATTAAGCAATAATTATTTTTATATTATGGCCGATAACCGATAATTGATAATTCAGTACTATTTTGTCTAAATAGATTGTGGGGTCGAGAAGATTTTTCAAAATATTATTCTCTTATGTTCACCAAGGATGCATGTATTTGATCAAAAATACAGTAAAAAGAGTAATATTGTGAATAATATTACTGTTTAAAATAACTGTTTTCTGTTTTAATATAATAAAAAATGTATACAATTTAGTTTATTCCTGTGATGGCAATGCTGAATTTTCAGCAACCATTACTTCAGTCTTCAGTGTCACATGATCCTTCAGAAATCATTCTAACATGCTGATTTGATGCTCAAGAAACATTTCTCATTATTATCAATGTTGAAAACAGATTCAGAAGAACAGCATTAAAAAAAAAAAAAAGAAATCTTTTGTAACATTGTAAATGTCTTTACTGTCAGGTTTGATCAATGTCATGCATCTTTGCTGATTAAAAGTATTAAATACTTAAAAAAAATTTTTTTACTAACTCCAAACATTTGAACATTAGTGTATGTTATGCATCCCTATCAAACAAATCTAAAATCTCCCTATTTTAGATTGTCCCACTTCTAAACGTCACATAAAATAACAATCTCTGGTTGGCCGCTGTTTCCTGTTAAAGTGGGAGCTTTCTGATTACATGTTTCTGCTTTTACAAATCTAGTAAGCTTGCTTTCTCACTTTTTCTGACTCTGCTGTTGTTTTCTTGTGCATGGGAATGTGAAGAGGGTCCTGCAATGTGGACCTGACTTTATGCAGATTTTTAAAAGTTTTGCTACTCGAGCGTAGAGAAGGAAGTATGCGTAAAATAAACCACAAACAAGGAAGAATGAGTTCCTGAATGAGAGCTCAAGCACTGCAGATGAAGAGAGAATGGCAGGAAAGTGTCCAGACAGAGACAGTCTCAGGTGAGAGGTCTGTGCCGATCATGAATATGAAGTCTGTGACTTCTTTTCTCTTGAGGCCTGCCAAAATCAGCTGTCTGTTAACCCTCATCTGATACCTCCACACAGCTTTCTCTCTTTGTCTTGAAATTTGGGGGAGGAAGCTGAGATGGAAATGTCATGGTTACCTGCTATTGGTGGAAATCCTCTATCTTACAGATGGCAAAAGAGAGTGAAAGAAACAAAGAGACAGACTAAGCAGAAAGGAGAAACGTGTGTGTGTGTGTGTGTGTGTGTGTAAAATGAGAGAAAACACTGAATACCAGCATCTGACTTTTAAAGAAATGTTACTTCTCATAGAAAGTTGCAGTTTGAGAGAATTACCCCAAGAGTTTTGCGCACACAAATCCCCTGGTCTTTCAGAACTTTAAAATCCTGTTTTCCCTGTTCTCAGAGCATTCAGTCAGAGCCTGGCACTCGGATTATTAAGTTGATGAATTGAAAGCGCTTTTATCTGTCTTGTGTAAGTGCTTTTAACAGGGCCAGGAAATTGCCGCATGCCAATTGCAAGGCCAGAGCCTGTTGTATTAAAACATCCCCATTTGTCATTTGGGACAGTTACCAGCATGTAAACAAAAGTGTGTGCAGTGCTTATATCTTTAATGGCTCATCAATAGAGCTGCTGCCTTGCTATTTCGGTAAAGCCAAATTGTCCTCCAGGATTTAACGGCCTACTGAACTGACGTCACATAACTTGTAGTGTAATTTATGAATTACACAGAATAAGATAGCAGGACAGAAATGGTCTGTTTTATATCTATGTGGCTTACACTATTCCAATAATTTTTTAAAGTATAACTAAATATATTTTTCTGCTGTAGTTCAGATTTAAACATAAAAAATAATAATAAAATAAAATAGAGAGGGTGGGTAATGATAATTTAATACTAAACCATGACTGTTTTGGTGCAAAATACCTTTACTAACATTATATGTGGGCCTCAGGGTAAAAAGATAAAAACATTTATGTTAAAACCTCTTTAATTGTCATTGAAGTAATCCAAGTTCACACCAGAGATGTTCTCTAATGTCTCTAAAATGTGTATGGGATGTTTTAAGTATTCTCTGTGCTCACATCTTAACTTTAATTGCTGGCCTTGATGTCATGTAGCAAATCCCACCACACACAAATAAGCAGACACACACGCACACACACACACACACACACACACCCACCATTCCTTTTCATCAACAGTCACCCATTGCTGGCCTACCAATTAGAGTAGAGTCGAAGAAAAAGCTAATGGGTAGAAACACGATTTATGTCTCTTCATTCCTTTAAACACATATATTCACACATATACACACAAATACTGAAACTTTTGAAACTGCAGCATGTTTGGCCTATTAAAACACATTTCTCATTGTAGGAAATGCACTGTGGCTCTGCTGGTTCTCTGGATAATTGACTCATATATATATATCTAGATCCTATAGATGGTTTGGCTTCACTTGATCTTCATTTTAGCTTGTGTCCGTTTTTGTGTCTCTGGTCCAGCAGGTTTGGTTGGTGGTCTTAAAGCTTTATTACTGGTACATCATTGTTCTAACATTTTACTTGCACATTAAGTTTGCACATTAAAAACTGGATTTAATTTGATTCATTTTTAAATAATTTGATGATAATTTACCACAAAAAAATATGTATAAGGTTATAAATATAAAAAAATGATAATTATGAGGTTATTTTGAGGCTCATTTTTAAAGTACTTTAAAGCAGAAATGTGAAGCTTGTAATTTTTATAAAAGCGCTTACATTAATGCCTCTGTTAAAACTAACCCTAACTCTAAACTATTTAAATCGTAATTTTTAGTCATTTAGTACCCAGAAAACTGAACTGAACACAGAAAATATTCCTTCAAAAACCAAACATTAATTATGATCTTATGTGATGCTTGACAGAGCATAAAACCAAACCTGTGGTTTCCAACGTTGAGCTGCCATCGTTGACATTTTTCTCCCATGAGGCTTGACCACTGTCAGTTTTTTCCTCTAGACATTTCTCAGCTGTTCAGGTCGTAATGCCACGCTTGCAAATGCTCAGTATAAAGGAAATGTATGCATCTTTTATGCCCGGGGAAATCAGTTGAACACAATGTGTGTTTGCGAGCTGAATGCATTATGGCTTCGAGTCAGTGGCCCAAAGGTCCATTCTGTCTCCCTGAAGTGTGTATGCTTATGTATTTTTGTCAGGGTGGAATCGCTAGTGCTACGACATGTAGAAGGCCATTTCTAGCCTCATTGCAATTCCTCCTGCTGGTGTTTATCAGAATCTGTCACTTTGAGAAAGAGAGTAAGGGATGCTTTGGCTATGGATCGTGTGATGAAATGAAAAGGTGCATACTATTATCTGATCCTCTCCATTTATGAGTCATCAATCAGCAATGACAGCACACATCTCGATTTCCCCAGCAAATATGAAACCGGCTTCTACTCAGGCATCGGCTAGTCTGGTCTCATTAGCTGCTACTCCAAGCATCCAAATAAGTGTGTTAAGGCTTATTCCCACCAAGAGGGAAATGAAAACACAAAACAAATCATAAAACGTTAAACTATTCGCTCCAAGAGTGAAACACACATTTGTCGGGCTGTTGTTCTCACTGACTGTCATTAAGATTACGTGGAATGCTAACGAATAACTTTTTGCAGACATTGTAGACTTCTTTGGGAGAAATAGCTTTTGTCTTGTCCTTAGTTGTAAGTTGTCACTGGGCGAAGCAAATTCGAGTTTATGTCATTGTACGTAGTGTTTTTTTTTTTTTGTGGCAATAGGTTCACAAAAATTCTATTTTAAGTCTCTAAATTCAAAGATTTAAAGTCACTGCAAATATTCCCAATATGAATATTAATACATTTTCAAGTTGTTTTCCTCTTAATCACTCAATTCATAGTAGAATTGCCAGAAAGCATTTCTTGTTTCTGTCATTATCATAAAGTGAAGCTCATCAGCATAATGATAACTTTATTGACATCCACACCAACGGATGATAATGTTCTGTTTATTAAATCCGCAGTCTGAGGTTATGTCGTCTACCACTTTAAATGCTTCTTCTTATTAAAGATGGGAGAATTCTGATTGGCTGTCAATGTTTTTATCATTCATCATCATCAAAAAAAAAAAAGGTTTGAAAAAGTGATTCTGACTATGTTGTTTCTTCATGTGGTTATTGTTGTGTGGTGTGGACGTTCCTATTGTCAAAGAATTAGAAAGATTATCAAACATTAGTAGTATCATTACACTTATTGTTCTTGGTGTGAACGGCCCTTAAACCAGCAGGGAAATTAATCTAAGCTGGTCTTTTAAGGATGAAACAGCATTGCTGTCTAGTTTTTCATTTCTGGCTGGACAAATACAGCTTGGGGAAGATAAACAACCATGATTAGTGATGTGTATGAAAGTAACTTGATTTAATGTTTGGAAGGAAGCATTCAAGCTAGGTTTCTTTTTTGCACTTTTTGCATCAATTTGTGCTGAATTGTCCAGCAGCAAAAATAAATGGAGTTGCAGACAAATACTCAGTGGTCCAAAAGAAGTGGTGGCCTGGCTCTGTATTAAATCAAGAGGTTTTTGGTGAAAAATCTGTTTTTAGATAATGGTTGTGAGGAGCGTCTTCTCCCTGACTGCTCACCCTTTGGCTTGCTGAAGGGGTGAAGCATAGAACCCACCAATCACACGATTTCACACCTTGTTTCCATGACGATGCTCTGCTGCACTTTGCAGTGGGGTTTCCTGTTAAAATGATAAAGTGGAGGGGTCTGTCTCTCACACAACATGCAGGCGCATCACATTCTGGAACAAATGCCAGCAGGCAGTGAGGACAGACAGAGACAGACAGGTGTTTTCAAGTCCACTCTGCATCTTATTCTTTCATTACGTGTTACCCTTGAATGATTTTGATTGACATGTTTGTGTGGACCTACTGAATCCACACAAGCAATGGAGGGGAAGTAGTGCAATAGCCATCAGAGTTGAATCTCTGTGTGTGTGTGTGTGTGTGTGTGTGTGCACAGGGCCATTTTAACATCACCTCATGCCCTGCCATTTCCAATCGCAGGCCATGTCAGTTTAAGACTATTCTAATGTACACACAATAAGCTGTGTTATACATAGTGAGCAGGGAGTTGTATTCTAAGGCCATTTTGTAACTGTCAGGAGAACAATTTGAAACGCTCTACATTGCCAGCAATTACACAAATAGCAGTTTGCATGGGAGACAATTGAATTCAAATTATTGTTTAGTATTGAGTGAATTATATTTATAATCAAAATTTCTCTTTGTCCACCATCTTACATTAAAATATGTTTTACTGAAACTTTACAGTATTGAACGAAGTGTATTTAGAATTTACATTTCGCTCCATTCATATGCCACCTTGGATTTATCACAAAACTTGTCAAAGTTCATTATTGGGTAAAATAATTAATTTTAATTAAGGGCCATTCACACCAAGGCATGATAACTGGCTATGAAGTTTTTAAAATCATTCCAATTCTATGAAAATTGCTTCGTTGGAATAGCTTTCAGAACAGTTTTTTTTCCCAACTGATGAATGATAAAAACATTGACAGCTGATCGGAATCCAAACAACTTCTAAGAGCTGGAGAATTTAAAGAAGTAGGTGACATTACTGCAATGCACATTTATAAGTAGAACATTTTCATTGGTGGTGTGGATGTAATATAGTTACCATTATAATTATGATTATGTTTATAGTTATCATTCTTGATGTGAACAGGCCTTTACACTGAACAGTTTTTTGATATTTTTCAGTTCTGAAGTAAGTGTATTTATGATCAGCATCTCTTGTTCTTCGTCCACCATCTTGGATTTATTACACAACTTATCAAAATACATGATTGTGCTAAATAATACATTTTATTTATACTGCACTGTTTTTTTTTTTACTTTTCAGTATTAAATGAAGTATCTCCTGCTTTGTCCACCAAGTTGGTTCATAGAGGTCGTAGAAATGCATTGCCTTTTTCATTAATGTGATGTTGCCCTTTGGCTAAAATAAGTTATCTCAGAAGACAGTTGCCTACTTGTTGTAACAAGCTTCACTTAGGGAGTGTTTGCGATGACCTAGAATGCTGCCTGTATAGGGATCTGACAAGTTTTTGGAACTGCACAATAGTCTTGCATTAAAAATGGTTTTGTGTCTGCTATCGTACCAGAGGCTCACATGCTGTTGTGGCGGCTCCTGGGAGACTGTCTTTCATTCCTCTGCGTGTCAGACTGGATCACTGACAGATGGTCTTGACCATCAGAATCTGTTCCTATCAGCCCGGCAGAGGAGGGGGTGTCCAGTACAAACCCTGCACTCTGCAACCCATGCATGTGCACATGCAGTGCCATCATAATCTTCTCCTGCTAAACCTTCTTATTAGCCTCCTCTGTGCCTGACGTGGTTCATGCTGACCTGTCACCAGTGTTCCTGCTGACATCTGATGGCATGTTCAACACAGTTATGGAGGGAGCTCTTGGTTTCTCACACCAACAATATTGATAATTTGAGTTAAGGCGTGAGCTGAATCATTTTACTTAATTTTCAAAATATCTGAAAATTGTGCAGAACTGAAATATAACCAGTGTCAGTCGTCATTTCTCGGCTGTTCTGCCCAAGCCTCTGAATAAATAACGAACTGGTTGAGCTCAGATGGTATCAGTTCTTCACTAAGGAAGGAGGAGCGGAAATGGCAGGGGTCTTGAAACTACCTCAAATTGCATGACTATAGAATTTGAAACAGGTCCAAGAGTTAAGAAGCAAGCACAATAAGAGTCATCCACTTTTAATGCATTGGTCACTTTGTTTGCTTTTCATTCAGCAAGCAGCACTGCTTTATGGGATTCAGATAAAGCCATTATGTGCCCAGTAAAGTGAAATGGATTGATTGATTACAAGGTATTAGGCAGCATCTCTCCTCTATAAGCAACAACCTCCAGACACTCACTGGGTTATAAAATCAGACCCGCACAGACCCACTCTTAAACTTTTTTTTAATGCTTTCTTGTTGCTGCGCAACTGTGAAATTGTATTTCTGAGCAGGGAAAATATTACTGAAATTACACTTGAGGTCATAGGTAGGGCTGGGCGATATAGCTAAAAAATGTATCAACGATATAATGTTTCATATTTTTCGGTATCGATAATTATTGAAAATTTTTATAACCCTTTTTAAAACAAAGAGCAATATAATTTTTATTTTTTATTTAACCACTGTATTTTTAATTTACCCAATTTAAGACAACAAATATTTTTTTGTTTTGTTTTAAGTCAAACACAAAATAAAATTTAAACAAATATCTCCTTTCTTATGTTTTATATGCAGATTAAATAAGTCTTAAGGAAACTTTTGTCTTGTCTCCCGAGGCCACAGGAGGGCGCAATGAGCAAAATAATGCAGCGCATTGAATTGTTTATTCAATGCAATGAAATAACAACTGTCTATAAAAAATGTGCATAAAGTCTAAATTAACATATATCAATCAAATATAATTTTGTAAATTGCATAAACAATTATGAACAAAACAGCATCATGTATTTATGCATTGCTTAATACAAAGAGCCGAAGCGCCATTCACACAGATTGCATTTAAAAACATAAGAGACGCAGTGAAAAGGAATAAACCTTCACAAATTCGCGACGTGTTTTCTAAAAGTTTAAACTGTTTTAACTTTGCATGGCTACATCTCTTGTGTGAGACGCGAGTGCAGCAGTCATATTTGTCCGTCTAAAAAATGCGCTGA
>NW_015662957.1:408611-423398 GCF_001515625.1 Sinocyclocheilus rhinocerous
CAATGAAATAACAACTGTCTATAAAAAATGTGCATAAAGTCTAAATTAACATATATCAATCAAATATAATTTTGTAAATTGCATAAACAATTATGAACAAAACAGCATCATGTATTTATGCATTGCTTAATACAAAGAGCCGAAGCGCCATTCACACAGATTGCATTTAAAAACATAAGAGACGCAGAGAAATGGAATAAACCTTCACAAATTCGCGACGTTTTCTAAAAGTTTAAACGTTTTTAACTTTGCATGGCTACATCTCATATGCGCTGAATATGCGCTCTGTGTGAATGGCTTGGTTTCGGTTTTAACCTAATTAAGATCTTCTCCACATTGAGCTACTATATTTCTCTTAATATTTTGCAACAACGTCACTTACAGTACATCATTATCACCGCATCTCGTGCGCCACTGACAAGGCTCCCGGACGCACACATAACATTCGATCCCGGACGCACACATAACATTTCAAATGCAAATGCTAATTTTTTTATTTTAAATTAGACTAATATTCATTCTTTATTCACAATCTCCTCATCACAGGCAGGCACAGCACTCATTTCAGCATGTGATCGTAGGCTGTCTGTGTCACTCATAGCACGTGCCTATATCGTGCGCTATATCGAACATTTTTTCTATCGTTATCGATGAAGGTGTACCGTCGATAAATACCGATACTGTTTTATCACCCAGGCCTAGTCATAGGAATCATCAACGTTTAGTTGAATGAATCAATATTACAAATTGAATTCGATTGAATTGAGAGGCTTTAGTGAACGTATTTAATGATAGTTCAAAAAAGTATGAATTATTCCTGGCCTATATATCATCTGTGCTATTTTTTAAATTACAGTTTCATAAATTTCTCAAAGGCAATTAAATGTATAGTTCACCCAAACATGAAAATTTGCTAAAAATTTACACACCCTCAGGCCATCTAAGATGTAGATGAGTTTGTTTCTTCATCAGAACAGATTTGGAGAAGTGTGTCATTATATCACTTGCTCACTAATGGATCCTCTGCAGTGAATGGGTGCCGTCAGAATCTGAGTCCAAACAGCTGATAAAAACATCACAATAATCCACATCTATTACTTTAATATTATAAAATAAATTATTTAAATTAGTTGTATTAGATATAACTTAAATTTTTTTAAATTAATTCAATTAAAATTGCACAAAAATAAATAAAAATATATGACAATGACTTAACTTTAAGACCAGAGGTCAAATGATTGTGACGTTTTCAGAAAAGCTGCACTACTGTACCAAACAAAACGTTTTGGTGCGAGATTTGAAGTGAATACATAAAGAAGAGAAAAATGAAGAGAGTGTGTTTGCAAAAAGGGTGTGTAGAAATGCTGCAGAAACTTTTAACAATTAATGGACTGTAGTGGAGACGGCATAGAGAGGAAAGGGAGGGTTGGAGAGGAGGGAGGTGGCAGACTGCAGAGGATGAGCGTGTTTGTTTTGGGGATAATGAGTCAGGTTGGAGGCAGGGCTTGATGGGGCAGGTCAATTTGCGACAGAAAGGACGATGGAAGATTGAATACCTGGAGATGTATCAGAATAAAAAGCAGAAGCACTTTGCAAGAGAGAGCGATGTGTGCAGGACAGGCTGGACGCAAGTGCGCATGTGTGTTACCGTGGGCGTGCTCACACACAGACGACTTGCTCTCAAGGGAACAGCTTCACAATAAGCAGCCTTTTTTCCAGGCCAGACTGGAATCAGAGGACCGATCACATACACGTGCGCTTGGGATCTTACAGCACCATGCAGTGAAACACACACCCAGCTGGGAAATCACAAGCAGACTTGTGTTTGGCATGATCACACTAATGAATCTTGCTGTAGTGGAAACGATGCGAGACATCCGTTTTTTAAAATCAATTTCCTACTTTTTTCTGCTATAAATGACGTGCACATCTATTTATGCATGAATGCATAATTTATGCATGGCCTGTCAGATGCAACCTTTCTGATGGAGGCGTGGGAGGGGGCGATGGCACATGTAGAAGTGGGATGGAAATGCTGTTTGGAGGAGGGAGTACGATGGTAAAGTGAGCGAGAGGACGCTCGCGTCAGGGAGAGAGAAACGGAGAGAAGGAGCAAACACATGAGGACGGAGCGAGGGTGATGCACATCGAAACAAGGAGGGGGAGGGCAAAAAAGAAGAAGGAGAGGGAGAGGGAGAGAAAAAGAGAGACGCTCAAAAGACAGGAGAATCAAGGACTGGCTCTAGATGCAGGATCCTACGGCAACAACATCGCGAGGAGCAGGGACGCTGGAAGATGGTTTCAGTAAGAGGGGAACTGACCGTTGCCTATAATTTAATGTTCAGTATCTTGGACTCCTTCTCCATGGGTAATAGCTTAGCACCTGTCTGGGCATAAGCTCCTCTGTTTCTCTTCCTGTGTCTCGTTCGTTCGTTCTCTCTATCTGTCGCTCTCCTCTTTTTCTGTCTTCATCTCTCGCGTAGTGTCTGGTAGGTTTAAAGAGATCGTTCTCCCTGAAAGTAGATCTCTGGCTTCATGTACTCAGCAAACCTTGCGTAGAATGTAAAAGGAAATATTTCGTACAATGTCTCAGCTGCTTTTTTCCTTATGGTGGAAGCGAATGGTGACCAACATTGTTGCTCAGTCGATTTTTATTATATGGAAACGGGCAGCTAGGACATTCTGTTGAATACCTCCTTTTATGTTTTACGTAAGCAAGACGTAAGCGTTTCGGTTTGGTCAAACTGTCCCTTTAAGTCTATAGGGTCTGCTTAGCATTTAATCAGGGTAATGGGGGTCGGTCTTCTGGTCCGCACTGCCCTCGGAGTAAAGGAACGAGAGAAGAAACGGAAAGAGAGAGGGGGCTTGCCGCCGCACCACGCGCCCTGATTGGAGTCATCCATCTGTCTTGGGATTGCTTTCAGATTTGTGCCTGTGGGGAAGGTGAAATCTTTGTGTGCACACAATTAATATTTCTGTCTCTTTTGCTCTCTGTAGGGGTGGCACCTGCGAAGAAGAGCCCCAAACTGGTGAGTACAGGTGTTTTATTCTCATTCTCCCCTCACTTTCACCCCTGGGAGGAGGGCTGGTTTCATTGGTCACATGGGCGTCCTGTAATAGCCCTCTAATGATTTACCAAAGACAACAAAACCAGCAGGATTCCATCCATTGAGCTTCAGGGACAGAATAGCATTAAAGTGTTTTTATTTTTAATCGTTTGTGTTTCACCAGCCTGTTGATGATAGATGTTGGATTTGAGCTCTCAGTGAGTCTGTGGATAGTAGAAACAATAATCAGCATTCTTCTGGTAAAATGGCAGCCTTGGGTTTTTCTACTTTGTTGAAATGGAGTCTATGCTTGCTTGTATGACTCCTCAATGCCAGACGAGCGTCTCTTAAGTCTCAAATGGCCTCTGTTTTATTTGGATGGATTTATTAGCTACTTATTGAATTGTGGTTTCATTTTTATTGCTGGATTTCTTTTTTATTTCCTTTCTGGATGTCTGCTGTAATGCACAGATTCGTAGGTTGTGCTGGGCTGCAAAAGGATGCAGAGCTGTGTGCGTGGGTTTAAAAAGAACTTCAGATGACTTTGTAGAAGAGGGAACCTTATAAATGTCATAACCCGACCCAAGTGGCATTATATAATTAAATTATGATGTATTACTTGTAATAAATATTAAAACATTAATTTAAATTCATTTATATAATAATTGTAAAAACAGGAGTGGTTTTATTGAAGTGTAAATTTTACAAATTAAATTGTCAGAACAATTTTGGTTGTTAATTTTTTTAATTTATTATTGCATTATTCAAGCTGCAAGTTTGAGCAAAACTTTATTTTATCCAGCTTTATTTGAGAATGAGCATCTTGGAACATCTGACCATCTATACAAAGGAATCACATGATCAGTTAATCTACTTTGCTTATTTGATTAGTGACATAGAAATAGGTTTTGAATTTCAGATTTTCAGACTTATATATATATATATATATATACTTTTATGCCAAAAATCTATAGGATATTAAGTAAAGATCATGTCCCATGAAGATATTTTGTAAATTTCCTACTGTAAATATATTAAAACTTATTTATTCAGAAATTGTATTGGTCCAATAATTGACCCTTATGACTGGTATTGTGGTCCAGGGTCACATTTTATGAAACAAGCTTACAAAATGTGATAACTAAAGCTGAAATAATGAGTTGAATTGCTTAGAGGGTATTGGTTGAGAAGGTGAGGCTGAATGATAGTTGAGTCAGAATATTAAAATAGCAATTGAATGTGCCAATATAATTCCTGACTCCTGACGGAGAGGTAAGGAGAGTTGTGCGTCATTCTGTCCTTCGACTCATTCATTCATGTTTCTTTTTTTCCCTTGCCTGCTTCACATTTATTAAATTCCTGCAGTCCATCTTAAAGGCGCTTTGGAGGTTGTGGTGTTTTTTTTCTTTTCTATTCACGATTCCTCTCTTTTTTTCCCCACCACAGCAACAGTTGGAGCGCAAGGACAGTCAGGGCAGCTCCCAGCACAGCGTGTCCAGTCAGCGCAGCATCCACACTGACTCTCCCCTCCACGCCTCCCAGGCCCTGCTTAACGAGTCGGCCGCTCCACCACCCCCCTCTCAGCCCCTGCCAAGCCTGCCCCAGGACCCTCCGGTAGACGGAACTCTCCAGAAGAAACCAGATCCCTTTAAAATCTGGGCCCAGTCCAGGAGCATGTATGAAAGTAGGCGTAAGTAATATGGGATTCTGGTGGCGGGTGCATTGGCAGCGGATCACTGGCTCTCTCCTTTATATTTGATTGGTAATGGGATATCAGGTTTGGTTGGTTGGGAACAGGCTGGATTCCTTGTATGATTATTCTGCTTTGCCTTTTAGCTGAATATTAACATTTTGGGGTCTTAAAAATGTTTTTGTTGGGGGGGAAAAAAATGATCTAACATTGGTGTAAAAAGATTATTGCCAATCACTAATTTTAAGGCAAGACTCTACAGGCAACTTTGAGATATTGGACAGTTTGGCTTTTGATAACATGTTTTTTCAGGCTAGTGGAAAGAAAAAATGCAGAATACACTTTCAAGTGTTTATTTTATTGCACTTTATTTGTTCTTTATCTATTTGCATCTGTAGAGTTCAATTTCAATGCATGCTTTCAGTATTCTGCACTTCAGTTGCACTTACATACACCAAACTTTACAGTATCTAATTTTCTGAAGGTTTTTAAGTAGAGTTTGTAGAACATTTGGCTCTAATATGTCAACAAATTAGTTAAATTCAGCTGGGGGTCTTGCTTTAATAGTGAATCTATACATAAACCAAATTAACATTTTCAACCACTCACGGCTACTCAATCCTCTATATTAATTAGCAGATGTTAAGTAATTTGTGTATTTCAAATTTGGTGACACCGCCAAGCAGTCCATTAACATCAAACGTCCTTTTGAGTATGGCTGTAGTCTTTCAGTATTCAAATAGCTAATGTAAACCATTAGTCGTCAGTTAGGATCTGCTATATCTGTTGTGATCAGAGAGCTGTGTTCAGATGAGCCCGTCATCTGTACATTAGCCTTTCCCATTCCTTCTTTCCTTCACTTTGCTTTCGCCTACTCACTCACCGCCAGTGAGAATCCAATGTGAACGGCGAGGCACTTCTGACCAATTACTCTCCTCCCTGCCATCAGTGCATTCACACGCTCCAGCGCGCTCTAGAACACATCTTTTGACAAATGTGCATATAATTGGTAGTGGTGGAAGACAGTGAATCCAATACTACTTTCATGTGTGCCGGAGCAGAGGGGCTAATTAACAGGAATATCCTTCAGAAGATGTTAAGAGGCTGTGGAATGGAGTGCTCCAATGTTTGGGTTGGAAAATCTTGCCAACTTGGAGTGTCGTCATTGTTTCTGCTTTTGTTAGTGTCTCTCATTAGCAAGTCCTTTAAGAAAGAAGATGTTGGGACTTGGGATCGCAAAGAATTGAACAGTTCCACCTCTTAAATATTCCGCTCCTTTAAATGGTTCCATTAACAGTTCTTTTAAGTACTTTTCCTTTTTGGGAAAAAATTAAGTTCCAAAGATAATTTAATTAAAAAATGTTACAAACGTTTTTTTTTGTTATTCACTGAAAAGAACAGTCTCTTTAAAGTCATTTGTTCAGGAATTAGACTACACTGATTGTATTATATTTTTGATTCACTAAAAAAAGACAGACTTATTGAAGTAATTCATTATTCATTGTTAGACTGTATGTTTTTGATTCACTAAAAAGAACCACATCTTTAGAGTCATTTGTTCGAAAACCAGACTTCACTGGTTATACTAAAGTATAAGCAGTTCTTGCAAAATGTGTGTTTCCAAGCATTTTAATGATTCGAAAAAACTGACTCTTTGGGGTCATTCATTCGGGAATACTCTGATTGTGCCATATGTTTTTGATTCACTAAACAAGAACCAAATCAGTAGTCATTTGTTTGAGATTTCCACTAGTTCTGGTGTATGTTTCTGAATCACTTAAAAGAACCAGCTCATGGTAGTCAGTTCCAAAATCAGACTACACTGTTGCAGTCCTTGAACGGTTTGAAAGGTAATCGTTGCCATTTGATTGACATTTTTTGATTGACCAGCTTGAGAACATTCAGTTCAATAAGTGTGAGCAGTGAGCAGCTGCATTGAGAGGGTTTAACGCAAATTAATCTAAGTTGAAGTTCTGTCTTTGCCATAATGCACAATTTGCAGAGTCTGCCACAACCGTCCTTGCTGCTTAATAGAGATCGAACAGTATGGGAAAATTGCCCATGCAGCAGCCATTTCGTATGGCTCTGGAGCCATTCTACTTCCTGTCTCTGTTACAGTAAATTGCTGTGCATCTGGTTAGACTGGAGACGGAGGTCCTTGTATCTGCCATCTGCTCCACACGTCCAGCTGCATTACAATAGCTTTGCAGTAGATTCACAAACGCAGAGCATTTGTTGTTAGCCTACGCAAACCGAAGCCCATTCTTAAAAGTAGGCTTGTTTAAAAAAGATCTCCGGGAAACCTGCGTCAGAAATTTCCGGCCAGAGCAACGGTTTCCTGCTGTCTCTTACTTAACAGGCATAAATGTCCCCTGCCAGAACATCATGTGATGCATTGGAGAGCTACAGGGTCAATAATGTAAAACCTGACAGATTGCTGATGTCTGCAGGGCTTCAAGTCGAAAAGAGGGGGAAGCTCTGCTGTTGCTCGTCCTGACTGATTTGACGTGGAAGTGCTGTGGTGGAGATAGTGCTCAGGCCATGGTGTAAACAGTGTTGGGTAAAGTTACTTTTAAAAGTAATGCATTAGGAAAAAAGAAAACAATTCCCGCACACTGTCAATTAGTGCAAAAGTATCAAAAAGGTTTAATAACAACGTTTCGGTCGCTGATATCTCCCCCTCTAGGTGGAATATTAACCCTTTCAATCCCACAAAAGCGTAAGGTAGAAACATCATGGTTGTGGGCAAGAAAATGGGCTGCAACTGGATAATTCATATATTTTCTCCTGATAGAGCTCTTGTGCTCACTAACTCTTTGCTTAAGTTGACGTGATGTTTTACCAACATAGCCTAAACCACAAGGACAACGAATCAAATAAACAACATGAGTGGAGACACAAGTTATCACAGAGTTGATTCTATATTTTTTACCGGTTCTCGGATGACAGAAGAAGGAAGTTTTGGATGTATTATTGCACTGAGCGCAATTAGCACACTTATAATTGCCATTTGGTATAGGACTAAGTAATCTCTGGGAAGAACCAGGAGTATCACTTTTCAAACGAGCATGCACCAAATAATCTTTTAAATTTCTGGAACGTCTGTACACAATTAACGGAGAATGCTGAAAGATAGAACTCAACTCAGGGTCAGAGGATAACAAGTACCAAAAGTAATGCATTAAAATATTGCGTTACTTCCTAAAAAAAGTAACTAAGTAAGTTACTTAGTTACTTTTTATTGAAAGTAATGCATTACCTTATACTTTTGCGTTACTTTTAAAATCTGGGCAGGGCTTGCTTGTTTGCTTTTAATATAAAAAATTCTATTTTTGGCAAATGTAAAAGCTCTTTCACACCAAAGCCTCAGGCTTGAGGAAATGTAAATTCACGTCTGTACAGTAGAACGCAGAAGAAGAAAGTTCAACACTTTTCAGCAATAAAAAAAGAAGAAGAAATGTTAGTTTATCTTGTGTAATTTTTGCTTATTAACATTGAAGGTCAGCAGCAAATTGGTTAATAAAATGGGCTTAAAAACATAAAGGATATTTGTATTATTTAACATATTTAATTATTGCAGCTTTGGGTCATATTCTGACTTGCTTTTAACTGTTTTTATACATTTTGAGGAAAACTAAATCTGATTTTTGTAAGTGAGATGAATTAATGCATGTTCACATTTATTCTAGAACTAAAGTAACATCTTACTCCCGATTTCTCTCAACATGGGAACAGGAGAGCTTTCAATCAATAAATGGGAAAAAAAGTAACTGGCGTTACTTATTTATAAAAGTAACTCAGATATTTTCTTGTAAATTAAAAAGTAATGCGTTACTTTACTAGTTACTTGAAAAAAGTAATCTGATTACATAACTCGCGTTACTTGTAATGCGTTACCCCCAACACTGGATGTAAAGCTCAAGGGCACAGCTGCTTCAAAAGACCTCTGGATTCTGTCTTCCGCTTCACTTGATCTGTAATCTAGATTCAAGCACGTGTGTCAGTGCTTATCATTTTCCCTGATGGGAATACCTGTTAATCAGATTGTGCTATGCGAATTCATTCGAGCAGAGTAGTCATTATATTACACCTTCATTGGTGTGAACCAATTAGAAAAAAAATCCAGATGTGAGATGCAATCATTAAAGTGACATTGTTCGCTTTTCTACCACCTTGAACCAGCAGCCATTCTTGAAAGTGGGAGGTTTAGGCTCTAAATCAAAGCTTGTGCGTCATTCTGCAGGTCAATTGATCATGGTTTCAAGCTATTTTTCCTCCTTTTCAGTACCTGATTACCAGGAGCAGGATATTTTCCTGTGGAGAAAAGATACCGGCTTTGGATTCAGGATCCTTGGAGGCAATGAACCTGGCGAGCCGGTGAGTGCAGGCCTCATTTGTGCAGTTCTGCAAGTATTGTACTAGTCAGTTTGTTCATTTTTTATATTTATTATAGTTATTTATTCATTTAATCAGTCTTGTGGTTAGGGCTAGTTGTAATTTATACATTAAACTATTTAAACAATTTTATTTAAATTTTGTAAAATGTTTTATAATTATTATGCATGCATCTGTCATATGGTCTACATAGAATATATACATTTGAATTAATACATTTGTCTCACCACAGGACCATATAAAATGAAATGATGAAGGTAAATAGTTTTGAAGTTGTAAAAAAGGTTAGGAAATTGTGACCAGTTACAGGACCTAAAATATATACTTTTATATACTGTTTTTTTACAATTTTATATATTGATATACAATCTATCCCAACATCTTAAACAAAAAATCATTTAGTACTGTTAATTGTATTGTATGGATAAACGCCTGCTTAATGTGTATAGCAGCGTTATTTTAGTATTACTTATGTTTTAATAAATATAGAATTTATTATTTTGAACATTATTTTCTTTTCCATTTTATACTTTTTTAAATATAATTTCTATTTTAGCTTTGATTTTTTTATTTTAGTTTTTTAGTTTTAGTCATGTTAGTTCTTAAACTTATTTTATTTGTTTTCAAAGTTTTCAAGTTTAAGTTTTTCATCTAATATTTATATTTTTTATATGTCAGCTTTGTTTCGATTAAAGAAAACAATCTTTAGTAGTTTTTGTTTTAGTTAAGGATACCAAGACTGGTTAACACATTGCTGCGCGTGTCAAGTAAATATTTGATAAAAAATGTAACAACATTAATTATTAATTCATTTCTATTATTTAGTTATAATGCCAGACAAAAATACACTTGTACTGTTTGACAGTTCCAAAGGCGCCCAACAAATATAGACCCTTTGAAGATTTTCCAAATGTAATAGTCCAAGCTTGGCTGAGTTCTCTGATTCAGTCTTCACAGCTTGTGCATGATGCCCAGTGCATTACAAACACTCAGCTTTTGGCAAAACTTGTGCCCAGTGAAAGCATCTGCCCTGTGTGTGTAGGTTGACAAAAGCTTTGATCTGTGCAGTACAGCCTCGATCAGTCAAAAAATATATCTCAGACCACCAGTTCTTCCCTTTAATGAGGCCATGTTACATCTTTGAACTGATGAGACGGTTTCTCAGACTCTAGTCCTTGAAGAATGAAATACAGAGATAACTGCAATACTGCTCTTTTCGACTGGTAAAGGGGTGTAAAAAGTCCATAGAGGTTTTACTGTTTGGAGAACATTTCACAACAATTAGTCATAAAATAAGCAGAAATGTCAGTGTTTCAGTAAAATTAATCCCCTTGACACGACACAGACACCCTGAGTTTGAAAAGTGATGGACCTCGAGGAGTGATGTTCACTTTGGCCAATACAGTGTGAGTTGTGAGGATTTTTTCTTGTTAACTGTCTTTCTGTGTCTGTCTCTCCTGGCTGTACAGATTTATATTGGCCACATTGTGAAATATGGAGCTGCCGATGAAGATGGGCGTCTGCGATCAGGAGATGAGCTTATTTGTGTGGATGGAACGGCTGTTGTGGGAAAATCCCATCAGCTAGTCGTTCAACTCATGCAACAAGCCGCAAAACAGGGTCACGTCAACCTGACCGTGAGGCGCAAGACTGGATATGGATGTAAGCAGGCTCCAAAATATAATTTTTGTTGAGAAACATTACAGGCTATAAATAATATATTTCTAGTCATCAAACTGTGTTTTACATTTGTATTGAAAATCTATTTTGTTCCTATGAAAACTATTATTTAACAATTGTTCTTGCATTATTGTTGCAGACAGGTGAATGTGTCACCTGCAGAGATAATGATGAGATAAGCCTGAGTCAATCACAAAAAGTCAAGCCGCATTTTAATTTTGTTGCTGCTTCTGTTTCAATGGCTTAATGTTTGTGTCATCACATGAAGTTCTGGAGAAAAAAACAAACAAACAAACATAGGATTAATTTGGATCATGCATTTGAACTGAGTTCAAAATAGCATTCTCCAGCATTTAACCTAACCATGCATTCCTTATAAAGCTATTCACTTACTGACTAACTATTTGTTCATTTATTTATTTTGTTTTATACACTACTGTTTAAAAGTTTGGGTCAGTGTTTTAAAAGAAGTCTCTTGTGTTCACCAATGCTTCATTTATTTAATCAAAAATACAGTAAAACAGTAATTTTATAAAATATTATTACAATTTGAAATGACTGTTTTCTATTTTAATATATTTTAAAATGTAATGTATTACTTAGATAGCAAAGATACATTTTCAGTTGCCATTACTCCAGTCTTCAGTGTCACATGATCCTTCAGAAATCATTCTAAAGTGCTGATTGGGTGCTCAAGAGCCATTTCTTATTATTATCTTTTTGTAGAGACCATGATATATTGTCTTTAGGATTCTTTAATGAATAGAATAGAAATTTATTTGAAATTCAATGCATTTTGTCAAGTATTCATTTCTTTTAAAAAAAAAAAAATCTTACTGATTCCAAACTTTTATACAGCAATGCACATTTTATATAATTTTATTTTTTGTCAATTTTTTACCTTTTTTTAACTTCGGGTACAAAATGAACATCCTCTGAGCACCAAGTTCAAATAAAAGCATGTTAATTTTGGATCATGGAATTGTTATGACCAGAAAAGATAATCAGTTCTCCAGCATGTCTCTTTAAGCAGTTGCAAAGGTTTCCTATCAGTGTCATATATATATCACACATATCAGTAGGTAGAGTTAATTCCAGAGTAAGTGTTAATTGCAGCTTAAATGTGCACTTATTGCACTCTACAACCCGAACGTAATGACCAGCATGACTAGTGGAATTGTCAATTATGCAGGATTTTGCGGTCTTGATTATCAATTCCTATCGGACAGACTTTATTTAAATGAGAGTTCATGGCACATGACAATGAGGGTACACCTGCTGACTCTGGCTAATTAATCTGTGCGGGCCTCTGAGTCCCATATGTCAGGTCTCCAAGTATAAGTTACCCTTTTTCACTCCTCCAAGATCACCTACCTGAATACAAGTCTCAGTGTAGCCATCGTAAGAAACCAGGGCAAGATATTTTAAACTTCCATGGAAATGGCGATTACTCAATTTTTAATGATCCGAGACCAGCTGGTTAATGTAATTACATGTCCTGTTCAAGCAATTCAGAAGCATGTTTGGTGTGTAGATCATAAACGTGATTGAGTCTAAGCCTTTGCCTGTCGAGCTTGTTGACGAGGAGCTGGTTTCTCCTTGACTTGCAGAAAATAAATCTCTCAGAGTGACCTTCCTAACCCTCCCCCAACCCTCTTGCTCCTCAGTGGCAAAGGTGGATGGTGAGATGCCTCCTTCCCCGGCCTCCTCTCACCACAGCAGCACACAGGCCCCATCTCTGACCGAGGAGAAGCGCACGCCGCAGGGCAGCCAGAACTCCCTCAATACGGTCAGCTCCGGCTCGGGCTCCACCAGCGGCATCGGCAGCGGAGGCGGGGGCGGCAGCAACAACACGGTGGTCCCCAATGCCATCCAGCCCTACGATGTGGAGATCCAACGTGGAGAGAACGAGGGATTCGGATTTGTCATTGTGTCGTCAGTGTCGAGGCCTGAAGCGGGCACCACTTTCGGTAAGATTGCTCGGATAGTTTTTTTTTATTAAATAATTAATTAATGCATTACATTTAATTGTTACAAATTTCTTTCTTTCTTTAGTCTACATTTATATTAAATAAATAGAATGGACCCTTTTCACACTTCCGAGGTTCTCAGAAGCAGAAGTCGTCATATTTGGATATACTTATATAGTGGTGAACAGAAACTACCACAGATATAATTTTGCCCCAGCAGCAAAAGAAAAGTACATGACAGCATTTTAAAAGGAGGAAAAAATATTGAGATTGATTACACT
Source organism: Sinocyclocheilus rhinocerous (assembly GCF_001515625.1). Classification (NCBI taxonomy): domain Eukaryota; kingdom Metazoa; phylum Chordata; class Actinopteri; order Cypriniformes; family Cyprinidae; genus Sinocyclocheilus; species Sinocyclocheilus rhinocerous. The sequence goes on from NW_015662957.1 coordinate 421,675, forward strand.
GATCAGAAGAAAGAAGCCGTTCTATGAGAAACACTCGTGCAGCAACATTATCCAGTTTTCTGTAATTTAATACCAGGCCAATAAAGCACAATGTATAGTGTTGTAAATGAATATTAAATTTTTAAAAAATTAAAATATAAAAAACTTTATGATAGATTTACGATATTAATAACTGTGGAAACCCGGAATCACAGTCTGTAAAAAGGGTCCATTCTGCAGGGTTTTTTTTTTTTTCCAAAATCAGCACATCAAATTGTGAGTCTGCAAATTTTGTCTGGCCCTGCCTATCAGTTTGGTAAAAAAAAATAAAAAGAGAAAATGACTGAGAGATTCACATTTTTTCTGGGAGCTTTTTGCCTCTGAAAGGCACTTTGGATGTGGTTTTCAATTTTTGGTGGGTGTGGGTTCTTCGTATTCTCCTTATGCTAATCTGCATTTCTTGCGATTTTCTTAGTGTGAAAGGAAGTGTTTGCAATGTCTGCCTGAAGCAGGGTTCGATATCCACCCTCTCTGCGTGGGGCTCTATTTCTGTTCTACTTCCCAAAACCAGACCAGTCTCCATTACACAAGATGGCCGTCGAGCATTTAGTTTGGCCATATCTCACTGTTTAGTCTTAGCAGTTGCCAGCAGCACTTGCCATTAGTATTCTTAACCAACTGTAATTGATAGAGAGATCAAGTTAGTAAAAAAGCAAATCAAGTATGACATCCCATGTTTACAGACTCAGATCTTTCTTCGCTATGTTCATCAGAACGCTTCCACTTTTTAAACTCACAATAGTGCCGTTGGCAGCCTTCACGTAAGTGGAAACTGGATCCAGCAGGCTCGGTGATTACTCCATGGGGGAGTTTTGTTCAGAGCATTGTGACGGAAGAGAGGAATGACAGATCCGTGTTTGAGAGGAATAACAGCGAGCACTAGTTTACTACAGTGATGAAATGCATGAGTTCCTGTGCCAGAGTCACTGTGAACGAGGACCTCAGAGCATAAACAGAGTTCAGTCATTAGTATTACAGTCAAACAACAAATCATCTTCATAGCGGTGTGACAAGCATGACAGGTTGAATTAATATTTTATAGTTGTGCTAACATGCCATCACAGCATTTAGATTGATCAAACATATATATTTTGCAGGATGTGACACCTAAAAATTGATTGACTGAAAGGTCAAATATAAAAAAAGACTTTTAAAAAGGATGCTGAGCCTTGATTCGTCACAATAAAAAAGTGTTTTAGGGGCCAGTCTGCTGTATTTACAATTTTTTTTCTGGCTATAAAACCACAGCATTCACGTTGCTCAACTTTTAAAAAACACATCTCTAGACCTTGCATTTTTTAATGCAAAAAAGGTGTTCTGTTCGAATGGTCCTTAGTCTGTTTTTGTTGCAATATTTTTGTGATTGAATTCAGCAAAAATGAGCAAAACAGCTAACATCACCTGTCATGCTAAAGGGAACCACAAAGTGCAAACTTGAGTAATCCTAATGCTTCCCAGTCATTTTTCATAATTTATCACAATGCGGTGCTCTGAGGGAATTTCAAGAGTTTACACCTTTTTTTCACGTAATGAATAATTCAAAAGTGGTGGTGGTGATTATTCACAGGTTCTGAAGAGTGCTACAGAAATGATGTTCAGGGTGATCTACTGTAGCATGCAAATGCCTTTTAATAGTCCCAAATTCAATAGATTCCTATGTCCGTCCTTGCTATTGACCCAGGCCA
>NW_015662957.1:423626-434727 GCF_001515625.1 Sinocyclocheilus rhinocerous
TTTTGCTTGCAGGGCACATTCTGTGGGCATTCTATGAGAAATGTTGGCACTTTGGCTTGGTGGCTTGGTATATTAACCCCTACACATTCTCTCTTTCCTTTTTCTCTCTTTCTCTTTCCCTTTCTCCATCCCCACCAAAAACAAACAAAAACAAACAAAAATAACCATCTTAATTAAAACTCATACATGCTCAATCACTGTTGGCCAAAAGCTGGAAACGCATGTGTGGCAATGCCTCATAAAATAGGTCGCATCATTGAGGGAAGCCCAGCTGACCGCTGTGGGAAACTAAAAGTCGGAGACCGGATCCTGGCTGTAAACGGCTGCTCCATCACCAATAAGTCCCACTCGGATATCGTCAACCTGATCAAAGAAGCTGGAAACACGGTGACACTGCGGATCATTCCAGGAGACGGTCAGTTCCTCTCTCTCATTCTCTTTGCCTTCGCTCGCTGATTTGAGAGCATATTGGTGCATGTGGGTGTGTGCAATATGTGTAATAGCACGGCTTCTCAGCATACTGCTCTCGCGAGCCTCACAGTAATAATGTAGACGATACATTCAGCATTATTAGAAGAAGAATAATGAACAGGAACCTGCTCAATAAATATTCAACACGCTCTCAACCTTAGAGGCAGAGCGCCTTCATATTGTGCTGTTGTAATAATGACAGATGGCACACCAACAAGGTTGATCGGGGGAACAGACACAGTCGTGCAGAAGCGTCATACACATTTCAATGTTTCCCTGGAGATTTTAGTGGCAAGTGTTTTTTAAATGAAAGTTTTAGAAAAAATTGCAGCTTTGAAAATTAAGTCAGAACTGAACAGTAATTATTGTTATTTATTTGTCCAAAAACCTGTTTATGTTTTTATAGAAAATACGTATATGTACTTAGAAAGTAAATGAAAAATATATTTTTCTATTTTTATAGATATTACTATTCCGCCTCCCTTATTGTTGTACTTTGTAAGTTGCACAGTTGTTGTTGATTAAAAAGGTGTTTATTTAAAGTGACAGAAACCACATGCTTAAATGTAATCACACTTTGCACGGGTGTATCAAGTTGCACTTCAAATCTGCAAATCATTTGCAGCTGTCATCATCTACCCATTCAAGCATTCATTTTGCTTCATGCTCTTATTTCTTTTTTCGTTTGGACCAAAATGTCAGAGCTGCCTTTTTCCATACAACAAAAATGCATGATGATAACTGGCTGTCAAGTTCAATGTATTAAATTCAGTTTGGATTTGGAACCCAGGTCCCTTTTCACACTAAAAATAAACCTATATCAATTAGTTGTACTAAGCATTTTATTTTCTTTGATCAAGTCTCATCTCGCCTACAAAGTGAGCCAGAATTGACACTGAAACATAAGTGTTGGCCTAAGGTATAACAGCTCATGGTACATATGTGCTTGCATGTGCCAGTGTGTCTATGCACTACACTGAGTGTTTTCCTCAGAGGGAAGGCATGCAATAATGAGAAAGCTGTTTCCAGTGAAGTCTCGGCTTTACTCTAATGCGTGATGCCAAATACACTGGGGTCTGTCTGAGAGTTCTTCATACTCTTTAATCAGAGAGGAGGAGAGTGCTGGCATACTATGGGAATTTCCAAAATTGACAGACTGTGGGTGTGTACGTCTGGTTGTGTTTACAGGAAGGCGAAGATGGTTCATTGGGTTTTTTTCCCCTGGATGCTACTTTACTGCAGTTACTAAACTGTAGCCTTTTTTCTGGTTTCTTTGCCTAATTTATGCATAATTTATAATTTATACATTTCTTGTGCTTTCTGAGTGGAGAAAAGAGGAAAAAATAAGATCAATCTATGAGAGAGGAGAGAGAGAGAACGGCAAGTCTGTTCCCAACAGAGTGATGGGGAAGGGCTATTTTAAGACGGTGGGATTCACGGGCTGTGCACTCATCAAAGTTCCCCCTCTCTCCCACAGTGACTGCCCAGTGGGGCGGAATTAAAGCAGCTTTGAGCGCAAGCAACAGCAGACTGTTCATTGGTGACAGCTGACTTAAGAGTTAGGCTGATGCGGTCAAAGCAAATGATCCAAGATCAATTAAACTAAAAGTTCACACAAAAATGGACAAAAGGAGATGTTTTAATAGATGTTCAGGCTGCTCAGAAATCATTCTAATATGCTGGTTTGGTGCTCAAGAAGCATTTCTTATTATCAGTGTTGTAAACACTGTTTACAACAGTTTTTGCTGTTTAATATTTTTGTGGAAACCGTGATGCACTACAATTCAAATGTTTGGTGATTTAAAAAAGAAAGAAAAGAAATTAATACTTTTATTCAGCAAAAATGCACAAATTGATCAAAAGTGACAGTAAAGATATTTATAATGTTATAAAAGATTTATTTTTAAGCTAAATGCTATTTTTGTAAGTTCCATTCAACAAAGAATTCTGAAAAAAAAATGTATCATGGTTTGCGCACAAATATTAAGCAGCAAAAACTGGTTTTTAACATTGATAATAATCATAAATAATAACCATTATTAGTAATTGAGCACTAAAATAATTGATAATAACTGAGCAGCAAATCAGCTTGTTAGAAATATTTCTGAAGGATCATGTGACACTGAAGACTGGAGTAAAGGCTCCTGAAAATTCAGCTTTGCCATCACAGGAAAAAAGTTCAATTATAAAATATATTCAAACAGAAAACAGTTTTTTAAAATTGCTATATTATTTCAAAAATATTACAGTTTTACTGTATTTTTGATCAAATGAATGCAGGCTTGGTGAGCATAAGAGACTTATTTCAAAAATCATTAATAAATCTTTCCAATTTAAATGGCATTGTATACTTAAAAATATATTGCATATTCAAAATGAATACGTAATATTCCAAAAATTTAAAAAGTCAACCATATTACAAGGGATAGTTCACCCAAAAATTAAAAATGTGTCATTATTTACTAGTTGTTCCAAACATGTATGTATTTTTCCATACTCTGGAAGTCAATGGGGACCATCAACATTCTTCAAAATATCTTCTTTTGTGTTCATCAGAAGAAGAAAAAACTCATACATGTTTGGAACAACATGAAGGTGAGTAAAACATGACAGAATGTTCATTTTTGGTTGAACTATCTCTTTAAATCGTTGTATAATGTGCACAATCTCTACCAGCAACAAATGAGCCATATGGTTTTATTTTTTCACGTATAATAAAACTTTGCCGTAGTACCACCACATGCTACCTGCGATGACTCACTGATTTGGTTCAGGTGTTAATTGCATCTTTAGTAATGACCACCTATTCTGACTCCAACCTACAGATTTCCATTACATTAGCTCTCCTCTCGGAGCGTTTGAGGCGTCGTGTGCTGCTGAGAAGCTTTAATCCCTACAGCGGCGCCAGTGTAATTCCTACAATCAAAGCACAACAAAAGACCACAAAAAAAGCATACTTAAATTCATGAATACTTGATTATAGACACTGCCGTCCTCATGTCTACAGCAGTTTCTTGTGTGGTTCCAGCAGTCACTAGATGGATTAGGTCTGCGCACCACTTTTTCAGCTTTAAAAAATGCTTTTTGTCACCTAAGAGGCCCATTGAACATGATCTAATACTCCGGGCTGGCCACGGAAACCTAATGGAGGAGGATTTATTGTCAACTTCTTGTCCTCTGCTAATATTTTTCCATGCTACTCAATGGTGCCCTAAACTCCAAAAACAAACAAAAACAAACAAAAATAACCATCTTAATTAAAACTCATACATGCTCAATCACTGTTGGCCAAAAGCTGGAAACGCATGTGTGGCAATGCCTCATAAAATAGGTCGCATCATTGAGGGAAGCCCAGCTGACCGCTGTGGGAAACTAAAAGTCGGAGACCGGATCCTGGCTGTAAACGGCTGCTCCATCACCAATAAGTCCCACTCGGATATCGTCAACCTGATCAAAGAAGCTGGAAACACGGTGACACTGCGGATCATTCCAGGAGACGGTCAGTTCCTCTCTCTCATTCTCTTTGCCTTCGCTCGCTGATTTGAGAGCATATTGGTGCATGTGGGTGTGTGCAATATGTGTAATAGCACGGCTTCTCAGCATACTGCTCTCGCGAGCCTCACAGTAATAATGTAGACGATACATTCAGCATTATTAGAAGAAGAATAATGAACAGGAACCTGCTCAATAAATATTCAACACGCTCTCAACCTTAGAGGCAGAGCGCCTTCATATTGTGCTGTTGTAATAATGACAGATGGCACACCAACAAGGTTGATCGGGGGAACAGACACAGTCGTGCAGAAGCGTCATACACATTTCAATGTTTCCCTGGAGATTTTAGTGGCAAGTGTTTTTTAAATGAAAGTTTTAGAAAAAATTGCAGCTTTGAAAATTAAGTCAGAACTGAACAGTAATTATTGTTATTTATTTGTCCAAAAACCTGTTTATGTTTTTATAGAAAATACGTATATGTACTTAGAAAGTAAATGAAAAATATATTTTTCTATTTTTATAGATATTACTATTCCGCCTCCCTTATTGTTGTACTTTGTAAGTTGCACAGTTGTTGTTGATTAAAAAGGTGTTTATTTAAAGTGACAGAAACCACATGCTTAAATGTAATCACACTTTGCACGGGTGTATCAAGTTGCACTTCAAATCTGCAAATCATTTGCAGCTGTCATCATCTACCCATTCAAGCATTCATTTTGCTTCATGCTCTTATTTCTTTTTTCGTTTGGACCAAAATGTCAGAGCTGCCTTTTTCCATACAACAAAAATGCATGATGATAACTGGCTGTCAAGTTCAATGTATTAAATTCAGTTTGGATTTGGAACCCAGGTCCCTTTTCACACTAAAAATAAACCTATATCAATTAGTTGTACTAAGCATTTTATTTTCTTTGATCAAGTCTCATCTCGCCTACAAAGTGAGCCAGAATTGACACTGAAACATAAGTGTTGGCCTAAGGTATAACAGCTCATGGTACATATGTGCTTGCATGTGCCAGTGTGTCTATGCACTACACTGAGTGTTTTCCTCAGAGGGAAGGCATGCAATAATGAGAAAGCTGTTTCCAGTGAAGTCTCGGCTTTACTCTAATGCGTGATGCCAAATACACTGGGGTCTGTCTGAGAGTTCTTCATACTCTTTAATCAGAGAGGAGGAGAGTGCTGGCATACTATGGGAATTTCCAAAATTGACAGACTGTGGGTGTGTACGTCTGGTTGTGTTTACAGGAAGGCGAAGATGGTTCATTGGGTTTTTTTCCCCTGGATGCTACTTTACTGCAGTTACTAAACTGTAGCCTTTTTTCTGGTTTCTTTGCCTAATTTATGCATAATTTATAATTTATACATTTCTTGTGCTTTCTGAGTGGAGAAAAGAGGAAAAAATAAGATCAATCTATGAGAGAGGAGAGAGAGAGAACGGCAAGTCTGTTCCCAACAGAGTGATGGGGAAGGGCTATTTTAAGACGGTGGGATTCACGGGCTGTGCACTCATCAAAGTTCCCCCTCTCTCCCACAGTGACTGCCCAGTGGGGCGGAATTAAAGCAGCTTTGAGCGCAAGCAACAGCAGACTGTTCATTGGTGACAGCTGACTTAAGAGTTAGGCTGATGCGGTCAAAGCAAATGATCCAAGATCAATTAAACTAAAAGTTCACACAAAAATGGACAAAAGGAGATGTTTTAATAGATGTTCAGGCTGCTCAGAAATCATTCTAATATGCTGGTTTGGTGCTCAAGAAGCATTTCTTATTATCAGTGTTGTAAACACTGTTTACAACAGTTTTTGCTGTTTAATATTTTTGTGGAAACCGTGATGCACTACAATTCAAATGTTTGGTGATTTAAAAAAGAAAGAAAAGAAATTAATACTTTTATTCAGCAAAAATGCACAAATTGATCAAAAGTGACAGTAAAGATATTTATAATGTTATAAAAGATTTATTTTTAAGCTAAATGCTATTTTTGTAAGTTCCATTCAACAAAGAATTCTGAAAAAAAAATGTATCATGGTTTGCGCACAAATATTAAGCAGCAAAAACTGGTTTTTAACATTGATAATAATCATAAATAATAACCATTATTAGTAATTGAGCACTAAAATAATTGATAATAACTGAGCAGCAAATCAGCTTGTTAGAAATATTTCTGAAGGATCATGTGACACTGAAGACTGGAGTAAAGGCTCCTGAAAATTCAGCTTTGCCATCACAGGAAAAAAGTTCAATTATAAAATATATTCAAACAGAAAACAGTTTTTTAAAATTGCTATATTATTTCAAAAATATTACAGTTTTACTGTATTTTTGATCAAATGAATGCAGGCTTGGTGAGCATAAGAGACTTCTTTCAAAAACCAAAAAAAAAAAAAAAAAGAATTATTCCAAACTTCAATTGTTCAAAAATTAAATCATTATTCACAGTAAACCTGATCTTCTTCTTTAGGTCTCAAATTGAATTCAAATTCGCAAACTCTTAACTATTTACAGTGCAGCATGAACATTCTTTAGAATATCTTTATTATGTTCCATTGAAAAAAACACACAAGTGTGAGAATGAATAAATGCCAGAGAATATACATTTCTGGATGAATTGTTCCTTCAGCACAAGCTGTTGTAATTGCTAATGTGAGGGTAGACTGTGATATGTGATTACAGACAGAAGAGGGGAATTGGATGTTCAGCTTTGCATGGCTTTCAGCCATTATGCTATAATGTAATCTGTGAGACGAAAGCTACAGCCAGAATGATAAATGTGCCGTTGTTCCTGCTGCCCAGCTGGAGTGCGCTTACACAGTGCACTAGTGCTAATGTTTTGATGTATGGAAAATGGGCCTCTGATACTTGGTTCACAGGGTGCACTTACACACTGCAGATGCATTATGGGTAATAATGTGGTGGCTTCCTTAACATTTGTGATGTTCCTCCCGCAGAGTCCTCCAATGCATCACTGCTGACCAACGCTGAGAAGATTGCAACCATAACTACCACACACGCACCTCAACAGCAAACTGCACCTGAGCCAAGGTACGCACCACACACCTGAATTCAGCAACACCCATACCGTACAGCCATACTGAGCTGGAAGTTATTTAATTCATGTCATATTTTTAAAGACAAATCACATCAGACCATTTCATAAAAAATGTAAAGTGGCGCCAAAATATATTTTGTACATTGAAGTCACACTCAAAAATGAATAAACTTAATTTCTTAACAATATATCAAACCAGGTGATACTAGACAGGGTTCCCGCTGGTCCTTAAAAAGTCTTAAATTTACTTGTATCAAATTTAAGGTCATAAAAAGTCTTAAATTGTACAAGAAAGACTTAATTATGATTTCAAGAGGTCTTAAATTTGGGTACGGACCAGAATTGCGATACAGCTTAATGTGACGATTAAACTTCAAAAGGCTTTGATTTAATTAAATAAACATGAGCGCTGCATGTTTCAAAGTCTGGTGCTGCAGCTGCTTTGTGTTCTGCCGTTACCGTGGAAACAGTTATAGGTCTGCCGTTCCGAAAGCGCCTCCTGCTGGCAGAGAATGAATGTGCATTTTCAATAAGGCTGTTGTTGTGAGTAGGGTGTTCCTTCCTGCAATACAGGACTGCATTTCTAGGACCCTGTAGTTTTTTTTGTTTTTTGTTTGTTATTTTATTTTATTTATTTTTTGTATGTATGTATGTATCAGTGGCTCATACGATTTTATAGCACTTGCTATTCAATTATGTATGTTATTGCTTTCAAATGTTCACAAGACTTAATTATGATTTCAAGAGGTCTTAAATTTGGGTACGGACCAGAATTGCGATACAGCTTAATGTGACGATTAAACTTCAAAAGGCTTTGATTTAATTAAATAAACATGAGCGCTGCATGTTTCAAAGTCTGGTGCTGCAGCTGCTTTGTGTTCTGCCGTTACCGTGGAAACAGTTATAGGTCTGCCGTTCCGAAAGCGCCTCCTGCTGGCAGAGAATGAATGTGCATTTTCAATAAGGCTGTTGTTGTGAGTAGGGTGTTCCTTCCTGCAATACAGGACTGCATTTCTAGGACCCTGTAGTTTTTTTTGTTTTTTGTTTGTTATTTTATTTTATTTATTTTTTGTATGTATGTATGTATCAGTGGCTCATACGATTTTATAGCACTTGCTATTCAATTATGTATGTTATTTTTAAGGAATTATGTAGTTGTTTAATTGTATACAATTAATTATTGTCCTAACCAACTCCTAACCCTAAACATACCTGTTGGTAACCCTCTTGAAATATTTAACCTAATTTATTTCAATATATTCAATATATATTTTGGTTTTAATTTCAGTTTTTTTTTTTTGAAAGAAAGACTTGTGTATATGCGAGACTTCAGTTCATTAGTCGCAGAGCAGCTTCACGTCTGATGTGTGACCCACTTAAAGTGCAGTAAACGGTAAAACGAATGCAATACAAATTAGTGTGATTATTAGTACTTTAATAAATGTAAAATAATTTGAATACAAATACTAATTAACAACATCCAGCAGCACAGTGAACGGTTTTGCACAGCTAAATAGGCTAAATGGAGATTGCTGACACCCCCTCGATTCGAACACTCAAGTTCACGCCAGCTCTTACATTAAAAAAATATGGAAAGATAAAAAATTAATAGTTTCCATGGATCTAGTCTTTGCATCTGTTTGATGTTTGAATCAGGTCTCCTCTGTTGGAATAGAATTGGCTAGATGGCGCTGTCACAAAAAAAAGGGTCCTAGAAATGCGGTCCTAGAACCAAAATCAGACCAAAATCGACCCATGTTTTTACCCTTCAAACACGCAGAGCTGTAAATCGATAAGAAGATAATTCATTATAAAAATTGAAACAGTAAAATGTGTTTGTATGTTAATTAATTAATATAATAATTTATTGATAATGATTGTTTAAATTAATATAATAATGAATACTTTTGACTCATCCATTTTCTTAAAAATGGTTTAAAGGTAAAAATGTGAAGTGTATTATTTTATAAAAGTATTTTTGTGAAAACTTGTATCTGAACTGTAAATCATGCTTTTTACAGTCATTTTACAGTTTAATAGTTTACCATAGACATTGCCCTACCCCGTTCATATGGTATTAATTTTATTTGTGCAGGTCTTAAAAAGTCCTAAATTTGTGTATACATTAAATATTCAGTATTTAAATATTACAATTGAAAAGTTATTTTCAAAAAAACAATATTTTTGTAACCGTGTTTTAACCAATGCAGCCTTTGTGAGCACAAAATACCTCTTCTTTATGCAGTAACAATCAGATATTTAAACATTTTTGGGGGGCTACTGTATGTCAGTGCTCATAATTTTACAAAAGTTTTGGTAACACTTTATTTCGATAGTCCACTTTAGACATTCTATTAACAGTAAGTAACTTTGCAACTACATGTCAACTAGCAGTTAGTAGAGTATTAGTAGACTGTCTGCTTAATATCTTCTAACAATTTCTTTGTCAACTTATTCTACTAACCCTAAACCTACCGTAACAGTCTACTCTGAGAGTTAGTAGACATGTAGTTGCAAATTAATGAGAATTAGTTGACATGTAGTTGCAAAGTTACTTACTGTTAATAGAATGTCTAAAGTGGACTATCGAAATAAAGTGTAACCAAAGTTTTGTCACTGTCTTTTTCCTCAGAAACAACACCAAACCAAAACAGGAGTCTTTTGAGTTCAAAGCCCCACAAGCTCCACCTCCTCCAGCTCCAACACAACCTTCAAATCAGGTACATCACTCGCTCCGTTCCTCACACTGCCATCTGCTTAAGATGTTTGGTCCTCTGAGAGAGGGCATGTCAGTAGTTAGATGAACCGTCGAAAACGAAAACAAGGCAAAAGGTTTGAAACACCAAAGCGAATTTGTCAAATGCACATTATGACTCATTTTACTCTTGAGGTTCCCTGATTCTAAGGTGGTATTTTGAACTATTTTTGTGTTTGTTGCTACCTCGCAATGGCCCTATCCAGCCCTTCCCTCCCTACCTAAAATATCATCAGAGTCAGATCAATTATTTAAGCTGTCCCTCTGATGCATCTGCTATCAAATACATGTCTTTCCTGCAGTTGGCTTTCATTTCATTTGCAGAAATGGGAGCCTAGTTTTAAAAAAATGCCATTATAGATTCATCACTGACCTTGGCTTGTATTTGTTTGTGTTTTAGGATGCTGAGTTCTACTCTGTTGATCTGGAGAGGGACAATAAAGGCTTTGGTTTCAGCCTTAGAGGGGGTCGAGAGTACAACATGGACCTGTATGTGCTGAGACTTGCAGAGGACGGAGCAGCCGTGCGAAATGGAAAGATGAGGGTATGTGCAGCTGTGAATCAGGACACACATATTCGGATTTAATCATACTTGAATCTGAAACTGAGTGATTTGAACTTATTTATTATATGTGACCCTGCACCACAAAACCAGTCACAAGGGTCAGTTTTTTGAATTTACACATCACCTGAAAGCTGAATAAATAAGCTTTCCATTGATGTATGGTTTGTTAGGATAGGACAATATTTGGCCGAGATACAACTATTTGAAAATCTGGAATCTGAGGGTGCAAAAAAATCAAAATATTGAGAAAATTGCCTTTAAAGTTGTCCAAATTATGTTCTTAGCAATGCATATGATTAATAAAAAATTTAGTTTTTATATATTTGCGGTAGGAAATTTACAAAATATCTTCATGGAACATGATCTTTACTTAATATCCTAATGATTTTTGGCATAAAAGAAAAATTGCTAATTTTGATCCATACAATGTATTTTTGGCTAATGCTACAAATATACCCCAGCGACTTAAGACTGGTTTTGTGATCCAGGGACACATATCACCTAAAAGAATAGCCCAAGGATTAGTTATGATAGGTAGCTATTATTTATATGAGTGGTCTTAAGCTGTTGATTTAATTATTAGTTAAATATAACTAATATACTTATTATTATATTATATTATATTATATTATATTATATTATATTATATTATATTATATTATATTATATTATATTATATTATATTATATTATATTATATTATATTATATTATATTATATTATATTATATTATATTATATTATATTATATTATATTATATTATGAAT